>NW_006485691.1:0-588 GCF_000325575.1 Pteropus alecto | reverse complement strand
TTTATAATAAGAAATATATATTTGGTCTTTGCTCCAGTTCTTGGCACAGAGCTCCTAAAACTGGGAATTTCCTAAGCGATGAGAACCTTCAGTGTCTTTTGTTCATAAGGTGACCTTTGGGAAGCCCCTCTGTCACCTAAGAACAGAGGCTGGTCGCCAGGGGAACCAACCGTGTGATTCGAGGGAAACTGTCAGTCCTACCCCTCGACCTCTGGGGAGGGGTGAGGGACGAAAGATTGAGTTCAAGCACCAAGAGCCAATGATTTAATCTATCATGCGTACATAGTAAAGCCTCTATAAAGACCCAAACGACAGGGTTTGGGGGACTTCCAGGTGGGTGAACATGTGGAGGTGCTGGGAGATTGGCAAGCCCCGGAGAGGGCATGGAAGCTCTGAGCTCCTTCCCACGTACCTTGGCCTGTGCATCTTTTCCATCAGGCTGTTCCTGAGCTATATCTTTTCATAATAAACCAGTGATCTAGAAAGTGAATGTTTCTCTGAGTTTGTGAGCTGCTCTAGCAAATTAATTTAACATCAGGAGGGGGTTGTTGGAACCCTCTATCTTTTGCTAGTTGGTCAGAAGCACAG
>NW_006485690.1:0-588 GCF_000325575.1 Pteropus alecto | reverse complement strand
GAAGCTCTTTATCTCACCTTCCATTTTAATAGAAAGCCTTGCTGGATAGATTATTTGTGGTTGTAGGGTCTCGTTTTTTTATAACTTTGAATATTTCTTGCCAGTCCTATGAATCTGACTGCTCTAGGTATCTCATATTAATGAAATCATACAGTATTTGTCCTTTTGTCACTGGCTTAATTCACTTAGCATCATGATCCATCCAGGTCATAGCATGTGTCAGAATTTCCTTCCTTTTTAATCCTGAAGACTATTCCATTGTATTCTATGCCACATTTTGTCCATTCATCCTTCAAAGGACACATTTTGTCCATATATCCTTCATAGACAGTAGAATATAAATATGAAAGTAGAATGGTGATTGCCAGGGGCTGGGGGAGGGGAGATACGCATTATTGTTTAATGAGTACAGCGTTTCAGTTCTGCAAGAGGAAAAGAGTACTGTGGATGGATGGCAGTGATGGTTGTACATGTTTCCACCTTTTGGCTATTGAGAATAATATTGCTATGAACATGGGTGTATGAATATTTCTTTAAGACCCTGTTTTAATTCTTTAGGGTCTATATGCAGAAGTGAAATTGCTGGAT
>NW_006485689.1:0-588 GCF_000325575.1 Pteropus alecto | reverse complement strand
TGAATATGACCTTATTTGGAAATAAGGTCTTTGCATATTAAGATGAGGTCATACTGGGTTAGAGTAGACCCTGATCTTTTGACTAGTGTCCTTGAAAGAGGGAAATATGGACACAGACACACACACGGGGAGAATGCTATGTGACGATGGAGGCGGAGATTAGAGTGATGGAGTGATGCTGCCCCAGCCCAGGAACAAGGATCGCAGGCACCCACCAGAAGCTAGGATACAGGCATGGAACAGATCTTCCCTCAGAGCACCTGTTAGGAACCAACCCTGCTGACACCTAGATTTCAGATGTCCATCCTCCAGAACTGTAAGTGAATAAGTTTCTATTGTTTTAAGCCACCCAGTTTGTGTTAATTGTTACAATATCCCTGGGGAACTAATACAAACACTCAGACTCTGGCTAATTTACCAGCTCATGTCTGTTCCCTCAGCCATCAGGAACAGCTCTCTCACACATTAACTGACGTGACTGGGTATACTGGAAAGAGAACAAAGTTAGGTCTCAGTTTCCTCTCTACACTCACTAGCTATTCCCCTTAGTGAATTGTTTAACCTCTCTGAGCCACATCTGTGAGATGG
>NW_006485688.1:0-588 GCF_000325575.1 Pteropus alecto | reverse complement strand
CTGGCCCTTGAACTACTGTCATCGTTTCAGTTTTTCAGATCATTCCTCATCTGACAATGCTGCACCTTTTATTACAGATGCCACTGAACACTGAGTTCATGTCAAGTTATTTAATGAATCTTACACATTCCTCATCATCCACAGATATATGTTATTGTTAAGTGATATCACTGTCTCCTCAAAAAATTCAGAGATTTCTGACTATCTCTCTTATTTACTTGACAGTAAGGCAGTTTTGTCACTGAATATGCTACCTCCAGGAAAGGATCATCTTTCAGTCTACATAATAATGAAATATATAATTCCATCCTGACTATTCCTACATGCAATATTTTCTTCTTCCTCTATGGCAACCCAAGCTGAGCTGGATGGTAGAACTTCCAGGTGTCAGCAGAGTTAAAAAAGGCCTTGGGGATTCAATATTCTGTTCTAGCCACCTACATTTTTTTTTTTTTTGATTGACTCGGTCTTATACCATAAGGATAGTTATCATTTTGTTGAGTATTCTTGCTGTGTTCCAACAATGGGCATCTATAAGGTTTATGAAAACTACCTTGTCCCTCTTTCATCTGACCTTCAAGAAGAAAG
>NW_006485687.1:0-588 GCF_000325575.1 Pteropus alecto | reverse complement strand
AAGGCCTCTGTGAAGAGATTACATTCGAATTAAGATTTGTATGAAAAGAAGGAATTGGCCATGGAAGGAGTAAAACTTTCAAGGCCCAGGGGCTGGGATGAGTTGGTGTGTTGGGGGAAGAGAAAAGTCATCATTGAGGCTGGAAGACAAGAGTGGTCAGGGATGAGGTCAAGCGCTTGCAGGGCCAGATATGCTCTGTGAGTGAGGCTGCCTCTGCCTGGGCGCGGGCTCTATGTTTCTCTATCTTTGTCTTTCTGTCTTTCTTATTATTCTCTATCTTTGTATCTCTGTCTTTCTTATTATTCTCTTTCTTCTCACCCTCTCCTTTTCCACTCGTCTATCCCAGGCCTGCCCTCATCCTATTTTCCCTCTACTTCCACCCAGTCTCCTACTTACTATCTGTGTGACCTTAGGCGAGTGACTAAACCTCTGTGGCTCAATTTTTCTCATCTGTAAAATGGGGATAGTGATGACACCTCCTCATCCGGCTGCTGTGAAGAGTGAATGGAGTCATCTATGTGAATGAAGCCTTAGAACCGTTCCCTGCACAAGTAGTGCTGGACATGTGTCCACTTTTGCTGTTATTAT
>NW_006485686.1:0-588 GCF_000325575.1 Pteropus alecto | reverse complement strand
ATGGGAGGACCTGTCCCCCAGGACCTCTGTCTCACAGAGTGTCTCTCCTGCTTGTAGCACATGAACCTCTTGTTCCTCATTTACTCAGGTGAACATTGAAACACCTGAACATCACCTGCTGTCATCTACTGTCCTAGTTACACTAAATCTATTTTAGTCATGTGTCCTCTGTGCTGGAGTTTCCCTTACTCTCCCAACCGTCCCCAAGTACCAGTCACAGTAGTGGGATTAAGCAAATACATGGGCATTCACCTGCCTTCACTTCATGTCGTAAAGTTCATCTAACATGTCTGTCCATTTGTGGACGCTCAAGGCAGGTGGACATGCTGAGCCCACATGTCATGAACAGATATGATTCAAGCTCACACAGCATTAATGTAGAACAGGACATTCAGTGGACCCATAGCTTGCTGCTGACGCCTGGCCACCACTGGCAAGTTAGGAACTGAATGACAGAAGTCATCCTGATAGACTCACCTGGACAGAGCACCGTGTTGGACACTCATGTGTAGCCGTGGTGATTCCAACCTCAGGGATCACAGCTGCTGTGCTCGTCACTCATGTTGTCCCTCGGAACAGCCCCCCCCC
>NW_006485685.1:0-588 GCF_000325575.1 Pteropus alecto | reverse complement strand
TTAACTGTGCATGGGCCGTTAGAGCAACCGTAGCCTTAAATGAGCATAGTCACCAAGGAATCCACCTTCTCAGGGATGAGAGTCTCGGCGAACTCGCCACACGAGCCACCTGGACCAGCAGAAGGGCTCGCCCAGGGTAAGGGGACTCTAGAATGGGTGCCGGAAGAAAGAGATGATGACCACCGGTTCCTGCCTTGGGATTAACTGCCACAGCAGGGGCTGTATTGTATCCCACTAACTTTCCTTTAATAACGTTTACCACAGAAATTGAAATCAACCACAATCTTGATGAAGCCATGACAGGTTGAAATCAGCCTAGTGCAAGAAGGGAGTGCGTTGAGGCGGAGCAAGGGGTGGACTGCAATGGACCGTGTCAGCGCTCCGCCCAGACCCCTCGAAGCTCTTTGTGTGCTCCCCGAGAGCCCACGCCAGCTTCGGGGTGATTTTCTCATACTGGCAGCACCAACAACTTTCTTCCGTGGACTATTCTTGAGCTACGGGGATGGCATTTCCCATCAGCACAGAAAGCCAAAATGCCTGGGCGTCATCACCGCCGGAGAGAGCTTAGCAATGACCGACGCACAGGAG
>NW_006485684.1:0-588 GCF_000325575.1 Pteropus alecto | reverse complement strand
TTCACACGTGCATGGATACCAGGAGGCAGAGATCAGTGGAGGCCATCTAGTATCTACCACATATACTAAATTCATCTACACTGTTTGTATTATTTCTCTCTGCAGGGAGGGTTCAAAGTCCCCCATTGAAGTATAGAAGATGACACAGTCATAGTATAAGCACGAGGCTGCACCTTTATGAGGGATGCAGATGAGAAGAAAAGAGAGGGAATACAAATGTGAGTTATGTGATGAAAGGAGAAAAGAAATATAAGGCAAGAGGCTATGGGGGTATTTTCTCTAGAATAATATATCCCCATTTGGAAGAGAAAGAGCAGAATGAGAGTGGCCTGGAAGGGACCTGGTCAGCTGACCCCTTCACAATCTCCTGTCTGCTCTGCTGTTCCACAAGCATGGATCCCCTTTGCCCGCTCACTCCTCAATTTTAGAAGGTTAAAATTACATCAAGGACTTCAGGACCTCAATCTCTAATCACCCATATATGTTTATTACTCAGTAAATATGTCTTGTTTTTACCAAAGTAATTGGATAAAGTTTTATCATTTGGTTGTCCAATTGGCAAAAAAAAAAAAAAAAAAAAAAAAAAAA
>NW_006485683.1:0-587 GCF_000325575.1 Pteropus alecto | reverse complement strand
CCCTTACCCTCTTGCAGGTTTCTCTGTAACTGGAGAGAATCCGCAGCAGATCCCAGTTTCCTGAGGTAACACTGTGGTGTGGCGAACTCATGTCTCTTGCCTGCATGTGCCCGTGCTGCCCCCACTGTCTTCACTACCGAACAAACATGAGAATACGCAGCGGAGGGCAGGGAAACTGGCAGGCGTGGACACTGGTGGAATATGATGGCACGAGGGGCGGCAGAGCCTGCAGAAGAACTACCTGCCATGGGGTGGGACAGCTACAGGTGCAGAGCTGACACTGGTTCTGGTGGACAGACAGGAACACCTGGAAGGACACAGCCCAGACCCGGGCACATCCCTGCCTAAAAACAATGCTCAGGCAAAGGTCAGAGAATCACCGTCTCCCACCCCCACCACCTCACCCCCTGCCATCACGTCCACATGAGGTGGGAGTCAGCTGGGAGACCAGGGGCAGAGAGATTTTCTGCGGGATAACGGACGGTGCCTCCCCCATGCCAACGAGGGGACACAAACATGGAACCGCTGGGACGTCGAGTCCTCTAGAGCTGAAGCACGAACCAACCTCACCTGTGGCGTCCATGGCC
>NW_006485682.1:0-588 GCF_000325575.1 Pteropus alecto | reverse complement strand
TGTGGACAAAGAGGTCACAGAGGTCATGCAGATCATAGTTCTCAAGGATCCCAGACGTGCACCAGGGCACCTGAACCCTGACAGGACGTGACCCTCTGTACCACATCTTACTGAGGGTCTACAGACCCCAAAACTGCATGGAGTGGGAACAGGAGGATGCGGGGCCATGCCTGCCTCTTCATGTCATCTGTAGCAACAGTCCTTGTCCCCAAAGTCGGCCCTCCACACTCTGCACTCTCCCTGCACACACCCCTATGGTCAACTTCCCTATTGCTTCTTCATGTCCATCCAAGCCCAGAGCTCTCCTGGGACAGGGCTGTGAGTTGAGGGGCTGGCACCTCAATGGACTTGGGGACCCCTCACCTGAGACCACAAACTCAACTGGGTCACTGGGGTGTGACATCAGGTAGGGGGAGATGCTCCTTGAGCTGTAACACCTGTGGGCCTGGAGACTGGAGGAGGACTGGCGTAGGCCACCTCAGGCCTTTCTCCGTTGGTCAGCCTGAAATCCGAGAGTGTTACTCTGCCCTCTGGGACTTGTCAGCCTCAGTAACAAGGATGAAGAGGCAGGGATGCGGGTGGCTCTGG
>NW_006485681.1:0-588 GCF_000325575.1 Pteropus alecto | reverse complement strand
CCCCACGCTCCCCAAACAGCGTCCATCTTCAACGCTGATGGTGACACAGCCCACAAACTTCATGACACTCAAATGTGGTCACTTTTTGTTTTGAAAATATAGGGCAAGAGATGAGGAGAAGCATTTCTCTGGGGCCTGAACTGGTGATAGTCAATAGAAGAGATGCTTCAGGTTACGGACCTCCCCGTGCCGGCACTGAGCCCCGAGTCCCAGTGACAGAGCCTTCTGTGTGTTATTCGACACATTTGTCTTTGGTGCACAGGTTTGACAGGTGGAGCCCCATAATGCCCTGGCCCTGGGCAGAATGGAGCAGTGTCTCAAGGTGGTGCTCCGTGGTCGCCTGCAGCTCTGCCTCCTGATTCTGCCCAGGAAATGTCCAAACCAAGTACCGTGTGGATAGGGCCCTTCATCCGCTCTTTTATCGTAGTCCAAATCTATAAGCTCTGAAGTTCCAGAAGGATAGTGAAACGCTGTATGTGAATTTTTCCAGAATAACATGTTTGTGTTAAATTGTTATTACAAGTCCCCTTCTCACCAAATGAAGTTTGTTTATTGTTTTGGAGAAGAGATAGCAGATCTCTTTGGTTA
>NW_006485680.1:0-588 GCF_000325575.1 Pteropus alecto | reverse complement strand
TAACCTGGGGCAACAGTGATGATTGGCTGAGACCTTCTTTCCTCTATTCGGTCAGCATGTCCTGAGCACCTACTGTATGCCAAGTACTGTCCCAGAAGCATGGGACACAGCAGTGAACGAAATAGGAAAAAAACCTACGCTTGAGGAATTTACATTCTAGTCTGAGGAGGTAGCAAATAAACGACAAATTGAAAAGCATTAAAATCCTAAGCAGTGGTAAAAACTTTGAAGAGAAACACGTCTGCTGAGGTGGGGTGGGGTGGAGTCGGGGAGAACAGCGCCGACCTCGCGTGATAACGTGTAATTGCTCGCACGTCGTCGGGCCCGGCCTCTCTGAGTGAGAGGCGTTGAGAGGCAGGGTGCCCGTGGCCATCCCGGGGAGGAGCCTCGAGACAGAGGGGACAGCCAGTGCGAAGGTACCGAGGCAGGAGTGAGACCGTGAGCACAGGAGTGGCAGGTGGGGACAAGGTGTGCGGATCGGAGGGACGGCAGGGCAGGAATCGCCAGGGGCCTGCAGGACACGGAGAAGAGACCGCGGGGTCACAGGTGGCAGCAAGGACAACAGCAAGAGTGCCATGGTCCCCGGGG
>NW_006485679.1:0-588 GCF_000325575.1 Pteropus alecto | reverse complement strand
TGAACAGAGCCTCTATCATCTACGCCATTTTTTCTTTAGCTCTAAGTGAGTTGAATTTTAAAGAGAAACATTAAGTACATAATAATGGAGGTCCCAGCTGAGAAGCTTATTCATATGTGTCAGAGCTTAGGGAACTCCAGTTTAGGGGCCTGCTGACTGTGCTTTGGGCTTTCGCTGGGGCCAAAGGTTTTCAAATGGTTCCTCAGACCCTGGGACCCCCAGAGGGTTTGGGGAAGATGGAGATGCATGTCCTAGTGGATGAGGAGTGTTCAATAGCAATAGAGGAGCATGAAGAATGTTCTGTCTCATAGACTAGGTGTCCCCTCTCTGATATCTGCCCCACCCTGCCTGAGCTGCAGATGTGATTTAAGAAGTAGCGTGGCCACAGGGAATGGCAGGGCCCTGGGGGTAGCCATGGGGGATGGTGGCTAAAATGAAGCCATTGGGAAGGTGACTGGTGGCCGAGAGTTCCAGGATAGACCAACATGTTGGCCGACAAAGGCATCAGGAGCCACCAAAATAACAGGGAGGGGATGGTGGGTGTGTCTCTGGGGGCTGGGGCACAGCATGTTGGGAGGAGCCTCAAAG
>NW_006485678.1:0-588 GCF_000325575.1 Pteropus alecto | reverse complement strand
TTACCATTACTATTATTATTCCATTTCATAAACATACAAACCTATATTCTGATATGGAAGGGTGAGATTCTGCTCAAGATTCCAGGACAAGGTGTAGATATAAAGGCAGAGGGGCATCATTCCCAGGGCAGCCACTGTGGAACAGGTTGTCATACTGATGCTGAAAAGTAAAATTAAAATAATGCATAAGAGGGAGTTTGAATAGAGAAGCTAGTCCTTAACTAAAAGCAGCTCCTGGGACACAACTTCTTAGAGATTACATGGGGTAAGTCACTTAAAGTTCACTCCTGTGTTTTTATTCAACGAATGTAGCTAGGTTTGTGGTCTGGAAAAAGATTTCCAGTTCTTGACATCCATCAATTAACTCATATTTACTTAAGGATTTACTTGCCCTAAACATTTTGCTAGGTACTATAAAGATTTTTTTCCCTCAGTTTTTCTCTAGTGAGATATAACTGATAGGCCACAAGATTCATCATTTTAAAGTGTTTTTGTTAGTAAGGATATGTAAGAAATTAACAGAAATGATTACTTAATGGGAAGAATAAAGGAAACTAGGCAGATGGGAGACAGGGCTGGCAGAGAAAC
>NW_006485677.1:0-588 GCF_000325575.1 Pteropus alecto | reverse complement strand
TACTACTTGTGATTGGCATCTGAAGTGGGGTGGGAGCAATCTTGTGAGAGTGAGCCCTTAATCTGTGGGATCTGACACTACCTCCAGGTAGATAGTTTCATAATTGAGTTAAATAGTAGGACACCCAATTGGTGTCATGAGAATTGGGTGGTGTGAGGAAAACCACCTACACATTTGGTGACCAGAACTGTTGTCAGTGTCCTGCGTGGGTCGTAAAGGATGCCCAGGAGAAACACAGGATGAGAAGGCAAAAATGGGTTTTTGTCCAAGTCACACGATGATGCTCCAGATTATAGAAGGTAACAATTCAGGGATTTGCCACACCAGTAAAATTGTTAGAGGTCCTGGGTCAGGGCATGCTAAGCTATTCCATCTAAAGGAAGATCAGACTATAGTAAATTCCACATTCCACAATAAAGAAGGAATCATGATGCATAGCAGCCCTCTTCAGATTCTAAAAGCAGCATATTCCATATTTGGGAATACTATTCCAAACCATATGCTAGCTGACACAAAAGACTCATGTTTCAGTGGGGCCCATGTTAAGAAAGGGCTCTGCAGCAGGTCCAGTTGGCAATGAAATCATCC
>NW_006485676.1:0-588 GCF_000325575.1 Pteropus alecto | reverse complement strand
AGTAAATAAAATAACATATGTAGTGTTGTCTATCCACAATGAACTTCATTCATTCATTCATTCACTTTTGACACCTTCGAATTGCCAGGCATTGTGCTAGGGATACAGTGGTAAATAAGATAGATATGATCACTTCCTTCATGTAATTTATTAGCATTAAACATTAGTTTTTTTTTTTTAACTTTCTAATTTTGCTGACTGAAAAATTGATTACTTTGAAAATTACTTTTTAATTTTTGTTTTGGGGAGTGCTTATGGCTTCTGAAGCTTTATACTTAACGTGTGAAGATTTAGAAACATTTGTTTTTTTCCTTTTGGTTTTTTTTCTGTTTAAATTATGAGACATTTATATTTTTATGAGTATATTTTCACTGTGAATGCTATCCTGATTCCTAGACCAAAGATGATTGGCAAAGTGCAATTTCTTTAAAAATGACCAACCAAGACACTATCCAATACAATCTTGGAACCCTGAGAAAGAAACCCAGGGACAATAAGGTGCAGTCCACCCACCTGCATAGTTATATACTTGGTCTAAAGTCAAGACCAATCCAGTTCATGAGGAGGTTCATCTCCACTTAATAGGAA
>NW_006485675.1:0-588 GCF_000325575.1 Pteropus alecto | reverse complement strand
CAGGCCTGACCCTGCTTAGCTTTCGAGATCAGACGCAGGCGGCTAAATTCTGATATGTTTGACTCAAAATATATTCCAACAGTATCATACTACTTTTCACACAAAGACATACATCACAAATCTGTTTTCCTTTAAAGATCACAAGTCATAAAGGGGATGCAGATATACAAACGGTTATAAAACAATATAATAATCGCTATAATGTAGACATATCTATTACATAATATGCATAAGGGAGAAGGGACTGTCTCATGTGGCGCATTCACAGAAGAGATGACGATGCCCATTTTGAATTGTAGGACGAGTAGGAGCTCACTCTACAGTCAAAGTATAGGGAGGTATGCAATTAAAAATAATAGAAAGAGCAAAGTGTCATTGTATGAAGCGACATGTACGTGGTCTAGTGAGCCTTTGCACAGAGAAGATTTATATAATTGACAGGAAACTCCGCTAGAAGTAAAAGCAGGTGGAGAGCATGAGAAGATAAGGTAGGCTTTGCTCACGAGTGTCACTTTGTTCTGTAAGCGATGAGGAGAAATTAGAGCTGAGTATTGACACGATTAAGTTTGTCTTGTCAAATGATCACCT
>NW_006485674.1:0-588 GCF_000325575.1 Pteropus alecto | reverse complement strand
TAGGTCACTGGTAACCATGGCAAAGTCATTTGTTAGTGACTGGAGCAGAAGTTATGTAATCGTGAAGCCGGACTCCAGATTACTCAAGCCTCGGAGATTTAGTGCGATGGGAAGGATCTGGTCGTCAGCAGGCACGCGGATTCAGTGAGGAGGGACCACGATGTATTTACATGTGGAAAGAGCCCGCGGAAAGAATTAAGACTTTAAGTTGGGATATGATGGCTGCAGTAGGACACCCAGCTAATTTATTGTCCAATCAAATAAGATATTGATAGTGGAAGGGGCCTCCATTAACTATCCTAAGAAGTAGCAGGTAGAGGCTGGAGCTGTTCCTGGTAAACTGGGGTGAGTTTTCACTCTGGGTTTAAGTGGCAAATGCAAGTCCTCAGGTAGGGGAAAGATTTAGGGCGCAGGTGGCAGAGTGAGCCCGGATGGCCTAAAGGCCACTTCTGCCTGGAGGGTAAATAGAGAGGTCAGTTTGCACTCAGGGTCACAGGTGGGGAGGTTATAGGTTGAACACGTGAAGGAACGTTTAAGATAAAACATCAAAATTTTGGAAATAAAGCAGTAGGATGATCGATGACCCGT
>NW_006485673.1:0-587 GCF_000325575.1 Pteropus alecto | reverse complement strand
GTAAATGTCTTTCGGAAAAAATTTGTGTGCATTTCTGTTGGGCATTTCTCTACCAGAAGAATCACTGGGACATAGGGGATGCTTACATTCACCTTTCTGGATACTGACCACACCTAGATGCTCACACCTGCAGGGAAGAGAGTTTGGATGCTCCGCAAACTCACACACAATTGTTATTTTCTGACTTATTCATTTTGTCCATTCTGAGAGATGTGTGAAAGCACATAGGAAGTTCAAATGCATCTGGTCAGCTCACAGATCCTGTGTTTGTTGAGAACAGAAGGGCAACCTGGTTCATCTCTGCCATTGCTGGGGTTACTGCTTAGCCTCTGACTCAAAACGAAGCAGGATTAAGAAGATATTTTAGTGCTATGTGACAATATTATCACCACAAGCCAGAGAAATGCTCACATCCTGGAAGATACACAACTTATGACAATGGCACACAACCCTTAAAGTTCCAGTTGGCCATTAGCCTGGTGTCCAACACCATTTTGGCAACTCTCTTGCAAAGTTAGGTTGAGGAATGCATGAGCAGTACCACGATCAGACTTTGAAAGTTCACCTGTATCCTCCTGGTGCCCCCA
>NW_006485672.1:0-587 GCF_000325575.1 Pteropus alecto | reverse complement strand
GGGGTGGGGTCTCTGGGAGTCGGGGGTGGGGTGCAACACTAAATGGCAACCCTCTTTCCTACCAGGTTCTCCACAATCTGCGCGATTGCACGAATAGCGAGGCGGATCCAGGTCAAAATAGCCCCTGGGAGGAAGGGCCAAAGGAGCCTGTTAAAGGAACTGCAGAAAGAGGCCAACTGTGTCCCGGCCCAGTCAGCGGTGGCCTGGGGCAGCCGTCCCACCACGCCCCAGGTCGGAGCTCCGAAGACCCCTCAGCCCCACACCCGCGTGCACACCGCTCTGTAAAGAGGAAGTCAGGTCGGAGCTGAGCTGCCCTTGCCCACCGTGACCTCGTCAGTCCTCAGCCAGAGAGGTCATGGCTGGGCCTGGGGCGGAGTGGAGAGATGAGCAAAGGGGTCACATCCGGCAGGTCCCCTATCCTGGACATCAAGTTTAAGGGCGCAGGTGAAGCCCTCCCTGGCACCGGGGGCTTCCTGCCTACCCTTCACTGAGTGATGCCCCCGCGCCGTGTGCAACGCCTTCATGCTCGTCATTTCGTCCAGTCTCTATCGATCCTGGAAGGAAGCTGTGAAAGCCACACGCGGCTC
>NW_006485671.1:0-587 GCF_000325575.1 Pteropus alecto | reverse complement strand
TAGGTACCTCATATAAGTAGAATCATATGGTATTTGACTTCTTGTGACTAGCTTATTTCACTTAGCATACTATCCTTAAGGTTCATCCATGTTATAACATGGATCAGAATTTTCTTCCTTTTTAAGTGTGAATAATATTCCTTGCATACACACACACACACGCCACATTTTGTTTATATATTTTTCTGTAGATGGATTGGGCACTTGGGTTGCTTCTACTTCTTAGCTGTTGTGAATGATGCTACTGAGATCTTGCTTTCGATTCTTTTGGATATGTACTCAGAGCTGGTATTGCTGGATCATATGTAATTTTATTTTTAACTTTTGAGAAACTGCCATCCTGTTTTCTATAGGGGCTGCACCATTTTACATTCCTACCACCAGGGCACACAGGTTCCAATTTCTCTATGTACTCATCAACACTTCTTTTCTTTTCTTCTTTTTTTTTCCTTCTCTTTTCTTTTTTGTTTGTTTGTTTTTTTAATAATATCTATTCTAATGAATGTGAAATGATTTCTCATTGTGGTTTTAATTTGCATTTTCCTAATGATAAGCATCTTCTCATGTGCTTATTGGCCATTTGTATA
>NW_006485670.1:0-587 GCF_000325575.1 Pteropus alecto | reverse complement strand
TATAGAACTGCCACATTCCAAATAACGTGGTGCACTAACAGTGACAGTTAAATAAGGTTAAATTGCTAAAGACTCAAAGTATCCCAAATGGTAATAATTACAAATCTACAATTTTTTAAGGAAAAAAGGTACATTGCATCACTGTCAAAGGTTGCTTCACAGCAAGGGGTTTGGATGAGGGCCAGGCATGAGCTCCCATTTTCCTCTATTGTACAGACATGTGCACAGAGTACCCCAGAAGCCAAAACTTGATTCACTGCTGAGATTTCTTATCCTGTGCTGGATACACAGACATATTCTTGCCATGTAACCAGCCCCATCAGAAGTCTCTGAAGGTCACATGAGAACTGGTGTAAATTATCAGCATTGTTATCAAACACTGCTGATAAGCTGTTAAAACCTGCCCCCAAACAGCTTGGTTCCATGGTTACAAAGCAACACTATTAGTCAATGTATTTCATTTCTTGAGTAACAAATAGTGATATACAGATACGTTAGCTCAGGCCTATTCCAGGTCCAATGGACTTAACCTTCACAGCATATGTCACCCTCATGATTTGTAGTCAAAGCCTTTTACAAAAAAAAAA
>NW_006485669.1:0-587 GCF_000325575.1 Pteropus alecto | reverse complement strand
CCTACACAAGTCTTCGCTCTTCTGTTCCTCTTTCTACGTATCAGCATGACAGAATGAGAGCCTGAGGATAGAAAATCCTGGTTTCTGGGATGCATAGTCCTGTATCTGCCCTGACTGGGCCTTGGGTCCTTCATCAGTGTCTCCCTGGTGATTGCATCCGTGCTTGGAGCAGAGGTCCTTAAGGCACATGTTTTGTTGATGAGCAGTCCCAAATCCAAATAGGATACATACAAGGAACTGGGATATGTCATATTCCAACAAACGATGGCTTTGAAAAGGAGCCAAATTAAAATCGAACTCCCAGTTTGATAACCATTTACACTAACAATCGTTTGGGACCTTGGCCCCCTTAGTGGGTTTTTCCATGACAGAGGTCTTAGATGTCTTTATAGCTCTTGCTTTTCTCATTGACAAAGCAAAAGGGTTTATTGACTCAGCCGTTCACAGTCATTCCATAAATACCAGGGATGGGGACACGATAATTTCTAAGGCCCCTTTCAACTGTGCAATAGTGATGATATTTTCTGAAGGCAAACAGAGACCTCATTTGGTCAAGCAGGCCACGGGAAGATTGTTTTTTTTTTTTT
>NW_006485668.1:0-587 GCF_000325575.1 Pteropus alecto | reverse complement strand
GAGAGTCTGTCAGTGAGTCAGTCAGTCAATAAACAAGAGTGAAAACCTACACCAGAGTCTCAGGAACTCCGCTAAGAAATATGGAGAAATGAGGCTCACATCTGGAGGAAACATCCATGACCATATTTTAGATTTTAAAAGATAACTCCGACTGGAGGTTAGGAAAGGACACTAGAGGTGGGTAATGCGGAGACATGAAGTCTAAGCAAACACATCATCACCTTATCCTACTGGGGAGCAGAAACGGGAAAGATTGGGACAGGAGCTGGAGGGAGATGTGTGGGCCCTGGAAAGGGCTTTACAAAGGATATATAGGTGATGATGGGAATGAGTTTTCAGAGAGGGAGAGGATGAAGATACAGTAAAGAAAGGGACGAATGAGTTTGGCCAAAGGATGTGTAGTAGATTTAGAGGTGATGATGGATAGTTCAGACAGAGATTTGGAGAAGAACCCTCTCACTGTGTTCCAATCCCTTCCTCAGTAACTGGATAGAAGGAGTTAAGAGGTGCCCAGAGACAAAGGGAAAGTAAAACAAACAAACAAATGAAAACCAAAAAAACCCTTCGAGGCACGGAGGTTTGGATCC
>NW_006485667.1:0-587 GCF_000325575.1 Pteropus alecto | reverse complement strand
TGGTTCAGGTGTCCCCTGAATGTTCTCCAAATCAAAGATGAATGGAGACCTGCAACCCAAGAGCTAGGTAGAGATTAGTCCTAATGCTCAGGATCAGAGCTCCCTGAGGAGAGCTTGTAACCCTGGATGTCACAGTTAACAATGTCCTCCCCTTCCCCTCTTTCCATCAGCCAAGAGGTCAGCAGTCAAGGTCAACTGCTCACTGACTGTACTGACAGCCAGAACCAGAAGGAGCTGTGTGGTGGCAAACAAAGAACCACTGAGCTTCCAGCATTAGGCTCTGTCAGTCCCTAAAGCTCTATGCCCCCTACCCTCTCAATGCCAATCCCTTTCCATCATCCCTGACAATTGCCCTGCTCCCCAAGTCTGGGCCTGATATCTGCAGCAGACCCTCTGGAAGGGGTCTGGGTGGGCTTGTTCAACAGCCTTTCCCTATGACTGGATTGCCTTGACCATAGGATCTTGAGTGAAATCCTGTCCTCTGGAGTGAAACCTCCTTGATGTGCACTCATCATCTCTCAGAGTACCAGGTTTGGGGATGAGAAGGAGAAAAAAAGGAGAGAGAGAGACAGAGAGAGAGAGAGAGA
>NW_006485666.1:0-587 GCF_000325575.1 Pteropus alecto | reverse complement strand
ACAATTTAAAAAAGTTAAATGAGCAACTATATTTGTGTGAAGTCAGCATCTGTCCTGCCATGGTTCATATCGGCCTGTTCTAGGAGCTGCCAGAACAGCTTTGAGCGACAGAGATAGTCTCTGCCCTCCAGGCACTTACTTTCCAGTGGAGGACATGGACAGATGCAAATAAACAAAAGCAAGTGGTAACTTTGGGCAGTTATCAGTGCTGTGTAGAAAAGGAAGGCCAGGTCACAGACCCAGAAGGATGCTGGTGGGAGAGGGAGGTGGTTCCTTGATTGAGACCGGAGAGGCCAGGAAAAGCCCCCCAAAGAAGTGACATTTGAGCAGAGACATAGATGGATTCAGTGAGGTGATCGAGGGAGTGTGTCATGATACAAGGCTCTGGTGGAAGGAATATCTCAGAATTACAAGAAGACCCATGTGACTACGTCTGATGAGAAAGACTGTGCTACACTAGAAAAAGATGAGCCTGGAAAGGACTGGGGGCCAGGATGTCGTGGAGCCCATGGGCCACAGTCTGTTACTGAATGTTGTTCTGAGCGGGATGAGAAGCCACTGGAGGGCTTTGAGCACGGCACTATGGA
>NW_006485665.1:0-587 GCF_000325575.1 Pteropus alecto | reverse complement strand
TGGAAAGTTTCTTGGATTTGTGGCATAGTTAAAAACTCCAGTCTTGGAATCTGGAAAGAGGTCCAAGAGATGTAGTAGTTAGTGTGTAAGTTTGTTAGCTGAAATATTGATGAGGTGTTCCTGTTTTCGTAAGGGTTGCAAGCACTGTGAAGTTTTCCTAGGTTCATAGGTGTTACAGACCCTACTATGATGATACTCTGTGCTCCTCTGACCTGGTAGTACCACTCCTTACTGGTCATTAGTCCACCAAGCCAGCAGAAAGCAAGGCATCGATAATCTGTGTTCTTTGATAATTTAATTTATCCTTTGCCATAATTGGTAACTCTTTCATTGGCTAAATATTAAATGTTTTCTTTGTGTTGACCAATTAAACAATTGTGGTCAGAGGAATTTCATGTGCTCATAGACTATTGAACATTACATATTCACAATGAAACTGTGCATACAATATTTCCTGGATCTCCAGTTCTTATTGTTCATCATTTAGAAGAATTTATACATGTGTATAAGAAGACCTATAACAATATTTGTTATTACCTAGTCAAAACAAACATTTGGAAAAACCCAAATGTCCCTGAATGGGAGAA
>NW_006485664.1:0-587 GCF_000325575.1 Pteropus alecto | reverse complement strand
GGAGGATTTGTGCTTGCTATTTCGGTGATGTCCACTTCCGGTGAGTCAGTTCCTTCTACCCTATCCTGTGGCTCATCTACGTCACATTCATTGCTCTACTGCTGCAGGCCCCAAAATCTCTCCAAAGAGACTCTATGTCAGCCTGGATCCCTTCCCTTCCTCACCCTCAGACAGATGGGGCTGAGCGGGGGAACAGGTAGCATTCACCAGAGAGCTTGGCTCAGATGCCAAACTTCTGGATGACTCTGGGCAGGTCCTCTGTTCTCATCGGCTGCTGAGATATCCTTCAGTTCTGAGTGGTAGAAACTCAAGCCTGTATGATCTAAGCAAATAAAGGGAATTGGTCAACTCTCAAGTCCGTGGAGGTTGTCTTCAGACATAGCTGGATGCAGGTGTCACACAATGTCCTTAGTATTTTGTTTTCATTTTTTAGTTCTGTTTTCTTCTGTGATCATTTAACTCTCATGCTAGTAAGAGGAATTCCAGAAGCTCAGCCCCCATGGAAAAGTGAGCTTCTTCCCAACAGTTCCAGGAAAAGTTGCAGGCATCATTTTCATTTGTCTGGCTTGGTCCAGTGTCTCATCCAG
>NW_006485663.1:0-587 GCF_000325575.1 Pteropus alecto | reverse complement strand
ACACATGCATGCCTACTGCTTCTCCTCTGTTTTCTTGCTCAGTCTACGATTCCAGGTCTGAGCCTTATTGTTCCCCAATTGCAGTCAAACCTTGTATTTGATGACATTGGAATTTGCATTGTGTTGAAGTTCTAGAGATTATTTGGCAGAGTTGCTCGGTGCCAGTGATGACTTTGAACAGCCTTTGATGGGATGGAGAAACACTGTCAACAAATTATGCCTTTATCTTTCTCTGTCTCTTCCCTCATTTTTTTTTTCTGGCAGGAAATTATACCCTTTATCCTTTCAAAGATATAAAATTGTCATATTGTGCTTAAGGTTTCTCAAATTGGGAGAAGATGCAAATGGATCAAGAGGGAAGGCAGTTTGGAGGAAATTTAGAAGGCTAGCAATCAATCAATCAATAGTAAAAATGTAAAGAAAAACCCATAAGAAAAGGAAATGTATGAGTTCTAAATTAACATAATGAAGGCATAGAGCTATATCTCTGTCCTGTGCCTCCTTACACAGTTTAGCAGCAATAAACAGTCTTTATATCTTGAATTATGCAGGAGAAAAAGCAGTCTGGGAGGCCTCCACATAAAGAG
>NW_006485662.1:0-587 GCF_000325575.1 Pteropus alecto | reverse complement strand
GAGGTTTCCCTTTTGGGTGCCACATTAGTAAGTAAATGAACCAGTGCCAGGGTGGTAAAGAACAGTGGCTCGGCGAGCGCAGCTGCCCTCTGTGTGAGCGCCGGTGACGTGCCCCTGACACGAAGCAGCGCTCGGGTCCTCTGTGGGTGCGGGGCGAGGGTGGCCTCCGTGCAGGGCCCATGCGGACCAGCTCTTCCTTTACAGGTGTCCTGCCCGCACTTGCTCTGAAAGTCCTCCCATTCCCAGCGAGTCTCAGCCTCCTTTGCTGTCCAGGCGAAGAGGGCGGCACCCTTTCCTTTTAGTTACTAAAATTCTCCCCGATCCCCACATTTCTCCTGCTACAAATTACCATCTGTGTCCCTTTGTGGTAATGAAAGCTGGAATTAAGAGCTCTATGCCCCGCCCCCTCCTGGGAAGGAAGGGTCACAGGGACACGGACTCTAATCCTCACCTTGCTCCTTGGGGGTGAACCATCCCAGGAGCTTCTCCTCTCCCCATTCTATTTCAGTCTGGTCCGTCTGCGCTCGTCGCTGGTGGCCGTGTGGTTTTATCGCGTGCCTTTCCCGCTGCTGTTGAGAGGCGGCGTG
>NW_006485661.1:0-587 GCF_000325575.1 Pteropus alecto | reverse complement strand
GTGCTCTTGGGGGCCGTGGATGTGATAGGGGCAGCCACCTCTCAGCCACACAGTGGCCTGCGGAGGGCAGGTGGGCTGTCCTCTGTGGGGACGGGGACTTGAAGCACAGAGGGGCGAGATCACCTCCCCGTGCTCATGGAAACCGGCGAGATCCGGGAACGGCCCGAGCGTCCACTAGCAGAAGGATGGGTTAAAAAATGTGGTCCATCCATGCGATGGAATCTTAGTCAACCCGAAAAAGGAATGAGATTCTGAGGTATGGGCTACAGCGTGGGTGAACCTTGAAAACATTATGCTAAGTGAAAGCAGCCGGATGCAAGAGGAGAAGCCTCATATGCCTTCACGTCTGTGAACTCGGCACGATAGGTAACTGTATCGCAACAGGAATGACGTCAGCGGTTTGCAGGGGCTGGAGGTGCGCGGGAACGTGGGAGCACATCCCATAATGAGTATAAGCTTCTGTTGGGGGCGAGGGAAAGTTTTGTTCGTAGCGGTGAGGGTCGTGAAACCTTCTGAGTGTAATCAGTGCTACCGAACCGAACACCTTATAAAGTGGTTTAAAAGGCAACATTCTCTTACTTTTTTTT
>NW_006485660.1:0-587 GCF_000325575.1 Pteropus alecto | reverse complement strand
GGCCTACAAGGACTCCGCACACTTCTACTTATGTTCCTCCGTGTTACTTTCAGAAGAAAATGTTTTCTTTGCTGTTTGGGGCAACTCACGCCCTGCTCCCTAAAAGTTTCTGTGATCATCACACCAACTATTCATCACGTGACATCCAAACATCAGAGGGCAGATTGAAATGATCACGTTTTTAATATTCTGTATTTTATGATGTTTTGACTTCTTGGGGAGCCTCACAAACCCAAGGTGAGACTGCCTCTCTCAGGGCTAATTAGTTAATCGTCAATAATAGTAAATAACTTCATTGGGACCGTACCTCTCACATGCATATTAAGCCCCTCCTTTATCCAACTCTCACACGTCAAGCCAATATGCCTTGTACCCTAAATCTACCCAAGGCAGAGACCAGACAGCTAGGGCACCTCTATGCTCCAAAGCCCACTGCAATTATTCAAACTGGTCAGTCCAAGACCGTTTACTCTGCCTCCCCTCGCCTTTCCCTCGGGAATCCCAATAAGGGCTCTGGCCTAGGCTCACCTCTGCCTTGTGATTCTGCCTCCTGACCAAACCAGATGCTTCCTCTGTGGCTCTGTATG
>NW_006485659.1:0-587 GCF_000325575.1 Pteropus alecto | reverse complement strand
TTTAGCTTGTTTTCCAGGAGCAGGGAAATAGAGAGCTCCTACTCTTGGTCATTTGAACCCATCCTTGTTCCAGGCGTCTGTGCCTTCAGAGGCTGAAGATTTAAGGGTCAGAGAGTGCCATGGAACCCTGCGGAAGAGGGACCTGGGAGTGGGAAGTATAACAGCATATGCATTTGTTCTTTCACTTTGTACATTTACCTTTCAAACATTTCTAATATTGCAGGGAACACTGTGTACCGTTTGAGGGTAAAAGGAAGGAATAGGGTCGCCTTAAATAGTGGTTTCCAGGGTAAAGAACCAAGACTACCATTTTGACTGATACAGAATAGTCTTTGAAGCAGGGACAAACAATGGAGAAGGGACAGTGTATCTTTCTATCTTGATTTAGGTCATCAGATTTGTTCCAGTTCAGGTTACAAAAGATACCTCAGCCCTTAATTGGACTTTTTATAAAAACAGTGTAATCTTAGCTAATATATTGGCTGTCATTCTTTGTTATGGGAACGTAGAGCGTTTCTTCATTAAATATTTCATTAGTTGGGAATGGTGGAAGCAGAAATAGATAACTAAAAGCTTTTCTTAAAACA
>NW_006485658.1:0-587 GCF_000325575.1 Pteropus alecto | reverse complement strand
AAAAAAGGCAAGCAAGTTTCTAGACTTATGCGGCTTCTATTCTCCAGAGGAAACAAATGTTAGACATACAGTCATACAAACAAATGTATAACTAAAATTTTATAGTAAGTACCACGAGATAAACACACAGCATAAAAGTCCGTGCCGAGTATGGTAATTTAATTGGGGGTGATCAAGGAATTGATATCGAAGCTGAGACATTCTAGGGAAAAGTCTCTGGGGGTAGGGCAAGACATTTGAGGCTTTTGAAGAATTCAAAGAAGGGGTGGTTAGAACAGATTGCTGGAAAGGAAGCACATGATGGCATTAGAAGAGTGGGGAGGGGAACATCATCATCAAGGCTAGATTTCAGATTTTATCCTGAGTACCATGGGCAGCCATGAGAAGATCTGAAAAAGTAAGGACCATGATTATACTTGTGTCTTTAAAAATATTACTTGGCTACTGTATTGAAGAAGGCTTGGACAGAGGCAAAGGGAAGGCAAGAATAGTTAAGAGCTGTGTTGAAATAGTCTGGGAGAGAGGAATGACATTGACTTGGAATGGGGTCATAGATATGGGGATGGAAAAAGTTCAAGGACCCTATC
>NW_006485657.1:0-587 GCF_000325575.1 Pteropus alecto | reverse complement strand
AAGAACTACAAGTCCCGGCAGGCCGCGCGGCACCTCGGCTTAACTAAGCGCAATTAGGGTTGGTGGCGAGCGACGTTCCCGAACTCTCGCCACTGGGCTGCGGCGGGAAGCCGGGCGCCACGGCACTGCTTCCCACAGGGTGAGTAGGGGCGGCCCCTCGGAAGCGGGCGTGGAGCCCGGGCCGCCGGGTCGCACCGCACAAGGAGCGCCGGGAACCCGTGTGCGCGCGCCGGCACCCGCTCTTGCTTGGGCCCCATGCAGCCACCTGCGGAACCAGGAGAAAACCCCAGCTGGTGACCTTGTCACCCTGGGCGCGGGCACGTGGCTCGGCTGACTGGCAGTGCCCCGCCCCCTCTGCGGCGACTCTCCAGCCTGGCTCACCGCGGGTGCTGAAGCGTAGACTGGCTCCTTCGGTGGCGCAGTCTTGCTTGTAGGTAGAGCTGGAGCTGGAGGAGGGCAGCAGGTGGCTCATCCATAAGTCCTGACCCCCAGGTTGTCTGTGAGGTCCAAGGTGCTGGGGGCTAGGGCTGGAGCGTGGCCTGGACCAGAGCAGGGGGTGACGCATACGTCCCCGCCCTCCCCCGGGA
>NW_006485656.1:0-587 GCF_000325575.1 Pteropus alecto | reverse complement strand
TAACCAATGTCACCTAAATAAATTTAATAAAAAATAAAGGCTACTTTATTATCAGGAAATCTTGCTTTCGGAAATTGATACCTCTGCTTTCTAGCTCTCATGGTAGCGTCTTCCACACTTTGGTACACATGAGAATCACCTGTGATGCTTTAAAACAAAAGGCTGAATTTCTGGCCCTGTTTCTTGAAACAGTTCTGTTCTAAAACTAAGCTTTTTAGCAATCACCCAGTGATTTTGATCCTACTTTGGGAAAAACTGTTCTGAGTCTGTAAGAGTCCGTGGGCTCTGAGCATTTGTGTGGTCAGATGACCTTAAAGATACAGTGTGATTAGTTAGAGAGGGGAGAGAGTCTGGGGGTGATATGGGAAAGTATTTTATACTTGATGCTGGAAAATGGGTCTTTTGTACCACCTGTCTTGCTCCCTAGCTGATGATTTTGAGGAAGACATGCAACCTTTTCTCATCTAGCCTATGAGGCCTTTCTTGCAAGTTCGAGAATCATGCATAATGGAGTGCATGACAGCACGATGAAAGCTAAGTCACATTTTCTGTCTTCGAATTATACTACAAAGCAACAGTAATCAAAA
>NW_006485655.1:0-587 GCF_000325575.1 Pteropus alecto | reverse complement strand
CACATATATGGAAAGATCCATATATGTGTATATATGGATCAACAGATATTTATGAGAGCTTTTTGTGCCTGTTTCCCATCTAGTTACTAGGAAATACAGAGTGATGGAAAAGATCAGGCCCTGCTCTCATGCAACTTGCGTTCCAGAGGGAGAGATGGGCCATAAAGGAGTACATCAGCAACTGGTAATTGCAAATAGTAATGCATCTTGTGTAATACTATATAAAAAACAAAAGCAATATTAAGTGGCATGGCTGGGGAAGACCTCTCTAAGAAGGTGGCGTCCTGTTGAAACCTAGGTGATGAGGGGCTACTCAATAACAATCAGACAAAAATAACAGCCTATGCAAAGGCCTTAGGTGGAAACGCGCTTGCTGTCTTTGAAGACCAGACAAAAAGCCTGGTGTGTGAGTGGTGGTGGGAGGAGGTGGAAAGTGGGGAGGTTGAGGTCAGAGAGGAAAGCTGGGGCCAGATCAGAAAAAGCTTTGCTGGCTATGGTATGGAGTTTGCGTTTTAAGTTATAGCATGCTATGAAGGATTTTTAAGCCAGCGGTCCCCAGCCTTTTTGGCACCAAGGACCGGTGCTCC
>NW_006485654.1:0-587 GCF_000325575.1 Pteropus alecto | reverse complement strand
GCTCCGTTTCTCGGGAGCCCCCTGGCCCGGCACAGGCGGTTCCGTGCGCGTGGCAGCGTGCCCTGCACTGACCCCTCCTGCACCGTGCAAGCTCTACACGCTGCAGCTTGGCCGTCCACGGGTGAGGACGGGGTGCCACACGCACGGTTCTGTCACGAGCGTTTCGGGCGACCAGAGTGTTCGCCCAGGTGCCCAGCTCGGAGGGTCTGGGCTGCCGGGTGCGAGGGAGGGACTTAGCGCCACTGAACACAGTACTGTCCCCTGCCTCGCAGGCTTCCCGTGGGTGCACTCCCACACAGAGGGGAGACAGGCCCGGGGAGGTGACAGCGTGCTCCGGGGCGCTCAGCCCTGCTGCCAGCCCTGGTGGCCGGGACGGAGAGCCACACAGCCCCACAGTCCGTCCTCCACGGCGGGGGCGGGCGGAGGGGACGCTCAGGGACTCGCCTGGCAGAACCCGGCCCGCCGCCCCAGCTCGGCAATGCCAGCGACAGTCTGCAGGCCACGGCTGCCGGCTACACATTCCGTGTAGCCACCCAGCTCTCTCTCCCGGAGGACCTCATCGGAGCATCATAGACACGGCCCCCCAG
>NW_006485653.1:0-588 GCF_000325575.1 Pteropus alecto | reverse complement strand
GTCCCTCCTGGCTTGGAGCTCAAACCCCGTAAGGAGTCAACAGCCACGTGAACAGACAAACACGGACAGTTCAGAGGGCAGATCAGTGGAGAGGTTCAAGCTGAGCAACGTGGCAGAGGTAGCCTAGGGACAGGCAAGGCCTCTCCACGAACTAAGGCATTTCCTGTGGTCCTCCCCCAGATACCACGTGTGGCATCTGTTAGAAGGTGGCGTTACAGCTGGGGATGAACAGGAAGGTGAAAACCAGGCATGGGAGGGTCTAGAGCAGAACATTCCAGCAACGTTCATCATGTCAACATTCAGGTTTCAGGTCTGAGGCTGGGGGAGGGCAGGACGAGCTGAGGGCCCAGGCCACCCACCGTCCCCGTCCCCAACCTTGGCAGGCCGCCGCCCTCCCTGACGGTGGCGTGCACCCTCAGCTTCTGGGAAAGATTATCCACTTTGCTTAAATCAAAGCGAGCCAGTCAGCATTTCCAGTAACGTTCTGAGCAGCAGCGTCACGAGTGTCTCTGTGCGGTCTCCGGGGTGCCTGCTGTGTGTGGCCGTCACTCTAATTGTCACAAAAGGGAAGGAAGATGAAAAGGCAGG
>NW_006485652.1:0-587 GCF_000325575.1 Pteropus alecto | reverse complement strand
AGTGAAAGGTGGGAAGAGAAAAGCAGCAAATACAAACTTTAAAGACAAAGTTCAAGTTCATCTACACAAAGTATGTTAGATGACCAATTCTGTTTCTCTGGTTTTCTTCTTTCACAGTGTCTCTCAGGCAGTGTTTCACCCTTTAATTTTATTCTCTCATCTTCGGTCCTGGACCATCTCGTCCAATGGAGCCCTGTCTCCTTAGGTATCCAGCCTTGCTTGGTCCATCTATTGGTGTCAGAATTGATTGGCAGAGAATGAAGTTTCCATGCAGTAAGTAAGAAGAAAAACCATTATAATCAGCAATAGAATGGAGAGTCCATATGTTAACACAATAAGGATTTCCCGTGGAAAGAAACATTCTGAGCTACCATCACATTTCCCCTTTGAATATCAGTGTTTAATTCATTTCTTTGCTTAGACATATTTCTCTACTGTTTAACAGACTCTTACCATTTTGTAGGCTGTTTATCGTCCCCCTTTGTGCCCTCATGGTAGTACTTAGCTACCATGCACATATTGGTTGCTCTATGTGGGTTTGTGGAGTGGAAGTAAAAGCATGGAACAGACATGAAGATAAAAAAAAA
>NW_006485651.1:0-587 GCF_000325575.1 Pteropus alecto | reverse complement strand
ATATATATATATTTTTTTTGCCTAAGAAAATTATGTTACATCCCGTATGGCTCTGTGAAGCGGAAATGAGCGAGTTTTCCAGCAGGCTCTGCCACTTCCCAACCGTGATGCCAGATAGCTCTCTCGACCTCAAGAACCTCCATTTTTACTTTCTTAATTGAAAAAAGGGGCTGCTCTTCACCGCCTCGCAGGCTCGATGCGAGATGAATTTAGAGAGACGCTGCCAGGCGTCTACTACCTGGCTGGCCCATTATAGATGCTCAATGAGGTGGCTCTTTCTTTCTGCTCCTTGTGTCCTTCACCAAGGACAGCAAAGCGAGAGCGAAGCCCAGAAAGACCAAACCGTCTCTCCCGGTGACTCCCCAGGGACGTGTGGAAACCCCCCGCCGTGGGCTCTTTCTAGCCTCTCTCTGGCAATCCAGCTCATCCTCCCTCCCCCTTCCTCCTGCTCAGGCCTCATCTCCTCAGCCTGCATTTCTGCCCTCAGCCAAGGAGCAGACGTCTCTCTTTTACAATCCGTCACGAACCCCTGAGTAGACGCAGGCGAGCTGCGAGCCGCTGCATCCTGCTTCCTTCTGAACACTTAA
>NW_006485650.1:0-586 GCF_000325575.1 Pteropus alecto | reverse complement strand
CCCCCAAATTCATATGTTGAAGGCTTAAGTGAATCCTTAGAATGTTCGAATGTGAGCTTATTTCAGAAATAGGGTCTTTAAAAAGGTAATGTCAAAATAAGGTCATTAGGGTGGGCTGTAATCCAAAGTGACTAATGTTCTTATAAAAAAGGAATATTTAGAGACAAATTCCCATAAGAGAGAATGTCATGTAAACATGAAGAGGGCCATTTACAGGCCAAGGAGAGAGATCTGGAACAAAATCTCCCTCAGCCTTCAGATGGAACAAACCCTGCCAACACCTCGGTTTCAGACTTTAGTCCCCAGAACTCTAAGACAATAAATTTCTGTTTTTTAAATCACCCAGTTTGTTTGGGCAGCCCTAGGAAACTAATACAATTCTGGCTGTCAATTGCGAGAAAAATGGGAGGAGTGAGTGACTAACCCAGGACAAAGCACTGAACTCTTCAGAGGTCTAGTTCCCTCATCTAGAAAATAGAAATAATACCTGATAAACAATCCTCATAATTCTACATGAAAATAAAAATGTAAAATGTATAAGAAAAGTGATAATTCAGTGGCCAGGACATGGAAGCAACCAAAGTGT
>NW_006485649.1:0-587 GCF_000325575.1 Pteropus alecto | reverse complement strand
CTGTGGGAGGGGGCGCATGCCTGCACACCCAGTAGTAGCCGAGAAACAGGAAAATTGCACATAGGCGTAGGAATCACTGCCTTTCTGGGCACGCAGGCCAGCTTCGTGAAGTCCCCTCAGGCCATGCGGATCAGCAAGCTCCAGGAACCACGCACTCCGGCGGGTCCGAGCCCACCGTTCACGCTGCCCACTCAGGCCCTGCAAGGTGGGGGAGGGCGGGCAGCCTGGCCGGCCTGCTGGACGTTAGCAGATCTCGCCTCTTGTCAGCTCTACGCCCACCCGGATGCCCCAGCTTTGGGCTAAGGGGGTGAAGCTGAAGAGAGAGCCACTAGGCCAGGCTGCAAGTGTGAGCATTTCGTTCAGATAGAGTGACACACATTTGAGAGACCAGATGAGGCCTGTGTGGTGGGGCCTGTGTGGCCTCCAGGCCACAGCAGAGTGCACATGGCCCGTGGTTAGGCGCCGCGGTCAGGCTTGGGAGGATGCTCAGCGAGGGGGGCACTTCCACGAGGGGCACGGACTGAGCCTGGCAGGCCCCGGCGTGCGCTAGGCTGCGTCCTCCCGTCAGGTGGCACCTGGCTGCCACC
>NW_006485648.1:0-587 GCF_000325575.1 Pteropus alecto | reverse complement strand
AGACTGCAGCACGAACGAGAAGCTCAAAGAAAAAGTCTTCCTCAGAGTGTCTAAAGAGTGAAGGAAAACAGAAAACTACTGAAGGACTTTCCCGAGAACTGTGGTGCTCTCGCCCACACACAGCGCTGGGCAAAGGGACATCTAGCTTACGAGTGTGAACAGAGGATTCTGCAGCATGTCCTTTGGCCCCCAGGGATAAGAGCGTTACACTCATTATAGGCTTAATTATGTCCCCCCAAACTCCTGTGCTGAAGTGTTCCCCCCCATATCTCAGAAGGTGGCCTTACTTGGAAAGAGGGTCACTGCAGACGTAGTTAGCTGAGATGAGACCACGGCGGGATAAGGAGGGGCCCTAGTCCAACATGACTGCTGTCCTGATAAAAAGTGGAAACTGGACACAGACGGGCACACAGGGAGAGTGGCATTTGAAGATAAAGGTATAGATTGGGGTGATGTTTATACAAGCCAAGGAACCCCAAAGATTGTTAGCAAACCACTCAAAGCTAGGAGAGAAGTGTGAAACTGATCATCTCTCACGATTCTCAGAAGGAACCAATACCTTGATCTTGGACTTCTGGCCTCCAGAA
>NW_006485647.1:0-586 GCF_000325575.1 Pteropus alecto | reverse complement strand
TGGGAAAGAAAAAGAAAGATGTGAGTCAAGGTTTGTGGTGTCCTAAATATTTCAAGGAGTTAGCATCTCCCTGGCTCAGAAGTACAGACATTTTTAAGTCGGTATGCAACCAGTGAAAATCTGATCCGTGGAAAGAATAGCAAGGATGAATTGACAAAGCAAGAAAATGGCCTTAGTGTTTTGAGGAGATGATTTCAGTGTCATTAGTATGTAGGTAAATTAAAAAACAGGCCATGATTAGCTTAGAGGTTACACAAAGCAAGAAGAGGTCATCTGGTCTACTCTTCTCAGTTTATATGAGAAGGGAGGCCGAAGATGGAAGTAACTCACCCACAACCACAAAAGAATTGCTGGGATAGCTACACATTGAACTGAGGGCTCAAATACCTGCCACTGGACCATACACTTAAAAACGAACTCAAGTTCTTACTGAACTAATTTGAATTAACTCTTTTGGGGAAGAGTAGAAGCCCTACTGGGGCCGGAAGCCACCAATTAAGAAAACAAGTTTGATTTGGAGATAGAAATGAAGTGTCAGTTAACACATTGGTCCGTCTAGTATAAGGGTACACGTAAACCCAGGCCT
>NW_006485646.1:0-586 GCF_000325575.1 Pteropus alecto | reverse complement strand
ATATTTGACCCCTTTTACCCCATCTACCTCCCTACATGAGGTATCTACATAAGGACTGATCAGAGATAAATAAATTGGAATTGGGGGGTGAAATCAATTGATCCCATTAATAATTCTCATTAATACAATGCCATCCTCTACAATAACTTGTGTTATTGCATATGTACTTCCTTTAGAAACAACAAAAACATTATAAACATGCACGTGTCCAAATGTCTCTGGGATTACTTTACAATACTGGGATAGTTTACGTTACTGGCAAACTGAAGAGAAAGGCAGGTGCTTATTCCTCAGCAGCGCACTCTTACCCATTTCTCCTTGAAGGAAGCAATATTTCCTTTTCTTTCATCAAGGGTTACATTGCAAATAAACGAGTCATTTTGTCTCCTGGGACTAAGAGAACATTCTTAGAGCTCGATCGGGCAATGACCTTTTGGCCAATCAGGGTAATTATATAGAAGCTCTGTGTAACTGAGCTTTCAGGAAAGTGGTAGTTCATGGATTCAAAAATTTTATCTAGGCTTTGATTTCAATAATTAAAAAATTATATATGTAGCTAAGGACATGAGGAAAACAAGGAAAAAAA
>NW_006485645.1:0-586 GCF_000325575.1 Pteropus alecto | reverse complement strand
ATTATTATTTTGCAATACAACTTGTTGCTCTTTTCTTTTGTATTTTCTTCTAAGCTTAGGAAGTTATTGCCTCATTAGAGTGCTAGAAAAGATTCCATTTGACATACTTTGTTATATAGTAAGAGATAAGTGAAAAAACTTTTTTTTCCCCAGATTACCAAGCCATATTACCATACTATGTTTTAAAAATTTATTCTCTGTTTATTGCTTTATGATACCTTTTTATCATAAATTATTCTACAGTTGTCTATTTCAGAGCTATTCAATCTCTTTTATTGATGTCTATGTTTATTTTTGAAAATGTAACTATGGAGCATATTTTATTTTTACCCTTTAGTTTGAGTTTTTACCAGTGAACTGTAGGTACTTCATGGATCCAAATATTAGAAATGGATCTGAGGCAGAAGAGTTGAGGCAAAATAGAAGAAACTTATCATTACAATTTTATTTGACTTTTTCTGATCACCTGGTTCTGTGCTATTCCTGTGACATTTACTTAATATATTTCTTTGAATGCTGCTTCAAGTTTTATTTCAGAATTTACAGGGGAAATTTAAAAACAAATGATAAATTTATAAATTAAATT
>NW_006485644.1:0-586 GCF_000325575.1 Pteropus alecto | reverse complement strand
GTGTGAGTAAATTCATTAAGCAGGAATACACAGGGTCCCCAACCACTGCCTGGTCTAGCCTGAGTCCTTTCAGATTGACACTTGGTGGCTGGATTGTCCTTTCCCCTGTAGTTCAACCCCCATTTTCTCCTCAGCGCCCCTCGCTTCCACACACCAGCCCCTTCAGATCAACCCCATCCTTTCTTTTCAGTGTTCACTGGATTTACCACACAAAACCCTGCAGGTCAATTCTGTCATCCCTGGGTGCCCAGGGAGACCACTGCAGGTACCCAAGGCCACCACTTCAGCTACACAGGCACTACCTTTCCAGGTTTTCACGACCATCTTCGCTGATACCCAGGGCCACCTCCCTAGGAACCAATGTACCACCCCTTGGGGAAGACAGGCCCCAGCAGATCGGAGTGGCCACAAAGCAGAGCGGTGAGTCAAAATATGGCGGAGTACATATTATTTTCCTGAAATCACGGGGTCCACCGTGTCAGTGGTGGAGATGACGGAAAAAGCCGCGGCAGAACAAGAGCCTGCAATACTAGACACCCAAGAGTCAGGCCGGCTATAAGGCGGCAGAGCTGGACCACAGTGCTGA
>NW_006485643.1:0-586 GCF_000325575.1 Pteropus alecto | reverse complement strand
TATATAATAAAATACTATGTAGTAAAAACTTTAATTTCTTTGTTTTCAGCATTTAAACTTAAATGCCTTTAAATTATTTTACCTCACCTTTAGTGAGAAACATTGTTTAAATTTAAATTCATTTAAAAAACAAATACACGAATGTTTTTAAAAATATACTTGTAGCATTCCAAAACTTAAGTCAACTTCTACAGCAAGTATATTGAGAAAGGTATTTTCTTAAGAAAGATTTGCTTAAATTGAGAAAAATTGAATCCTTTGTCTTATAGAGCAACTTACAAATATGCACTACAGATATTTAAACTGAGGATTTATATTCTTTTTAAATAGTGTCCAAATTATATTATACATTTTTTATCTGTTTTCCATCTCCACTGACTAAAGGCCCAGATAATGTTTACTTAAATTGGAATTATAAAGAAAGATAGATTTATATCTTTTATAAATTACTCAATTCAGTAAAGAAAAAAGTATAATATCCCCTTAAAATCTGGAATGGCAAGTAAACTCTTTTCTAATGATAAGAGAATTTATAAGGTGATGTTTTGAGAGTACCACTCAGTCATGATTATTCTAAGAATCACAG
>NW_006485642.1:0-586 GCF_000325575.1 Pteropus alecto | reverse complement strand
ATCAAGGATCTTTTGAGCACTTAGAGGCCGATGAACTGGTAACTCTCTTTAAAATGGACAGCAATGTCCAGCTGCTCCAAGAGTTCTGAGGGAATCTAGAAGGAGAGAAGATAAACCTGCAGTAGGCACTGCTTCCATATTTAGCCCAATGGGTCTAACCTCCCTAACAGCTATGTTTAGGCTTTGATGCCACAAGTCCATGTGACAGGAGCCTGAGAAAAATATTTGCACTGGCACAGAGGATGTGACCATGGGCCAGCTATGCCATGGATTGCCTCAAAACTGTGCAGCTTTTTCAGCTGTGTAGAGCCTGGCATAATTTTTTTCTTCTTTTTCCAAAAGGAACCTCAGCAGGCCAGTTGTACAGAAAGTTCTCAAGCTTGAGGCCAAGGTTCCTGGGAACCACAAAGTCCCTTTTTGCCCTCGAGTCTTTGAAGCTGACCTCTAGAAGAGCAGAAGTTCTCAGCTTGGGTCCAGGAGTAGATGGTAGACAGTTTATTGCTAAACAGATTCACTTAGAGCCATGTTTAAAATTGTGAAGACAGTTGGTGAGTATGCTCCTTGATCTTGCTGGCTGAGAGCCTGT
>NW_006485641.1:0-586 GCF_000325575.1 Pteropus alecto | reverse complement strand
TTTTTTGCTTAGTCTGTTAAAATGCAAACCGTTGCTTCATACTTGTCATTAGGTTCATATCTCTCACTTTACATACTAATTTTGTATAAACTTCAGTGCATGTTATTAGCTTCTCATTTCCCCTTCCAATACGATGACGCTTGAGTTTTGAATTAAACCTGTTTAGTGGGCTCAGTGACAAGTATATTTGATTTGTATTTATTTAAGTTTGTTCTTTCTCACTTATCTCAGACTAAAAATTCTGAATTGCAATGACTTATGTGAAGTTCTTTGTTTATAATGGTCTCATGGTCACTTGCACTGTCTTATTATATACAGATTATGATGCCTGATTTGGTTTGAGTGTGTTGAAAGAGCTGGCGATTAGCCTTCTATGCGTGTATGTATATACACACACAGATGCACACACAAACTTCAGAGTAAACTATGGATGACATTCTTAATTGTTTGCTTTCAAAATGGGCTTAAAAGGTTTTTTAATAATTATTTTATTTTTCAATTACAGTTGGCATACCAGATTATATCAGTTTCAGGTGTACAGTATGGTGATTTGACATTCATATAACTTATGAATTGATCACCCTGA
>NW_006485640.1:0-586 GCF_000325575.1 Pteropus alecto | reverse complement strand
AGTTATATTTTATATTCATTTAATATCAAGTTGATTGGTTAACATTTGGTCAGAGAACCACTCCGAATCTGGTCTTAAAATGTGGAATAAAGTCCAGATCCAGCTGGAAAGTTTCCAGCGATTCACGACAGGTGTTGTCTATCTCAAGATACTGAAAGCTCATGGGAAAAGAACTGGAAAGGAGATTGGAAGCTAAATCGAATGGGACAGACATTGAGCAGGTTTGCTTCTTCTCTCTTTTCTGATAATGGCTCTGCCACTTGTCATAGGATATGGTTGTTATGGTGACAGCGTAGAGGAAGATGGGGTGGGGAGAGTGGAGAGGGTGAACTGTGATGATGAAGTAAAATGTGACTAGATAAAGAGCTTTGGGCATGCTCGTTTGGACTTAGTTAACCTTGTTCAAGTCTTAAAACGCCCATAGCCTGCTGCCATGAAAAGCCCAGGAAGATCTAGGATTGGTACTTACCCTCCCTGTCACTGGCATTCAAGCATCCTTGCTCAGTGTGTCCCACTGTGCCTGACTCATTTCACTTTACTTTTGATGATTTTTCTCTCAAGGTTTCTGTCATCCCTCAATGTTATC
>NW_006485639.1:0-586 GCF_000325575.1 Pteropus alecto | reverse complement strand
ACTTTAGGAGTATTCCCGGGTCAACAGCTATCAGTACAAGTAAGGTGAGAAAACTGAGGCTCAGAGATTTTAAGCAATATGCCCAGTTTCAAAAGCTAGTAAGTTTTGCATTTGAATTTAAATCTGGTTCTATCAAATTCCCGTCTTTGCCTTTATCCACTAAACCACTGCTTCTCAATGTTCCTACTACTTCTTTCTGGAATTGTCATCTTAGAAACAATAACAAAAAATTAGATTGACCAAAATCAGGGTGATTTCTTCCCTACTTGCCAAAATCAAAATTTTTAAATCTTGAACAGGGCCAACACTTAATTTTAGTTGATACTCCAACATGCAGAGAATGCAGTCCAATAGCTGAAAGACGGATGCTGCCCACATTCCTGTTCACACTGTGGGGAGGCCAGGAATTGCAGGGGTGTTTATTGGGCTCGGCTCCGTATGGTAGTGAGCTGCCACCTTCCCTGCTTACAGTTAGAGTTCATGCAGAAGGTGCTGTGGACATGATGTTGACTTCACAGTGCTGTTCTGAAGCTTAGGTGGGTGTATTAGTGACTGATAGCTGTTGACCCGGGAATACTCCTAAAGT
>NW_006485638.1:0-586 GCF_000325575.1 Pteropus alecto | reverse complement strand
TTTTTCTTTTCTCCGCAGCACGTGTATGATCTGACATGTCTGTTCTGTCTCCTTCCACAGGAATACAATTCTCTGAGGGTGAGGACTTTTGTTTTGCTCACTGTTCTGTCCCTGCAGTGCCAGCACAAGTGGGCTCTCCAGGAAGAACCGTGGAGTGAGGATGGGAGTGGCAGGACTCGAACACCTGCTTCTGAAGCCGGGCCAGGCTGGGCAACGGGGCGGGTGCCCCACAGGAATAGGGCCAGGGTGTGGAATCTGGAGGAGGGCAGGGTTTTTGATGCCATGCCTGCCCTTAAAGCTCGCCCACCCTCCTCAGCCCTGTGAGCATCCTGACTGCCCTACAGCAACCAGCGTCGCAGCCCTGCCCTCTGTGTGACATCACAGGGCTGTGTGACATCACAGCAAGCAAGTAGGCCTGCCACTGGCTCCACACTCCACTGGCCAGGAGCAGCTGGAGGGAGGAGGTGGCCAGCTTCTTGTTTGATTCAAAGTTGTCCACTTGGAGCGTGACTGGGCGACGCGTGGCTGGGGCACTCAGCCGGGGTTATGATTGATAGGTGAGACCTGGTCTGGCCGTCAGCCTGGC
>NW_006485637.1:0-586 GCF_000325575.1 Pteropus alecto | reverse complement strand
CTGGCACTTCATTCAATAAATGCTCTTATTATTGTAATAGAGAATAGTAATGAGGCCCACAGAACTTTCTCAAAAGCTTGCCTCATGTCATCAGCTGAATCGTGCCCCATCCCTCCATTTATACACTGAAGACCGATTCCCCAGCAGCTCAGAATGTGCTTTCACTTGAACACTAAGGTCATTAGGGTGGATCCTAAACCAGTACGTCTGGTGGTATCTATGAAGAGAAAATGTGGACAGAGACGCACGCAGAAAGACCACCATATGAAGGTAGAGGGAGAAGATAACCATTTATAAACCTAGAAGAAACCAGCCCCGTCTACGACGTGATCTCAGCCTTCCGGCCTCCATAATTGTGACAAAATGAATTTGTTGGTTAGGCCACCCCGTCTCAGGAGCTACGGGGTGGCCTCCCTAAAACTCATCTGCCGTGATACCCTACAGCTTATACTACGGGAGGGCCCGGTGTTACTGACCATCCCTGCCCCTCCGTTTGGAAGATGAGACAGTTTGGGGACAAATGATTATCCAAAAAGTAAGCTATTTTGTAACCAAGCCCCAAACTGAGCACCAGTTTTACCTTAGG
>NW_006485636.1:0-586 GCF_000325575.1 Pteropus alecto | reverse complement strand
AGCACTCGCCTAGCTGCCCGCACACAGGTTCCAGTCCTGCAGCTCCAATACACCAAGTACTGAGGCCTCGCAGATTTGTGACCAATAAATGGAGTGTCTCACTCTGCTGGTCCCCCTGCTGGTTTTTTTGGTAACATCCCAGGCCTAGGTGCATATTCCGGGCCTGGTGCTCCTGTGTTACAAATATTTGTAGCATTTTATAATCATAATGGAAACATCTGTGTTTCATTAACTTTAGGAAATATGGAAAGCAAACATAGTAAAATTATGTAATTTTGTAGCTTTCCACAAGCAGGAGAGGGACCTATTTGCATTTTGATCTGAGGGTTTATACTTTCCTTCCTGTATGTAAATGTCTCTGTCTCTCATATATATATCTACATGTTCCCACTGGGGTGACGTGAAATCCAGCGTCGGCCCCTGAGTCATGGGGTGTTGTGGTATGGTGTCCCTCGGTTCTTCCCCGCAGACGCAGTTAAGAATTACAGGTCAGTTGATTTAGAAGAAGTAAGTCTTGTTGAAAGTACATTTTAGAAGGAGACAGGCCACGCTTAGGAAGGCTGCAGCCCTGTGGAATTTGGGAGGT
>NW_006485635.1:0-586 GCF_000325575.1 Pteropus alecto | reverse complement strand
CGATCCGGGGGCCAGGGTGGACCAGGACGAATGTCCAAACCAAAACAAGAGAGCAATGGAAGTGTGAGAACATGATCAGGAGTTTGGAGTAAGGGGGATGAAACGGCAAAAGAGAATCAGGATCAAATGGAGCCAGTGGGGATAAGGGTTGCTGGAGAAGGATTCCGAGTTAAGTCTTTCAGGCTCCAGCTGGCATCCAAGGGTTGGCAGCCATCCATGAGTACGTGGCAGGGATGGGGTGGGGGGACCCTCCCATAAGAAGCAGGCTTGGGTCAGGTACGGAGAGGACGTTACCTCACCATGTTCAACTTCTAGTGAAGTTACCCTCTCAGCTTCACCGACATGCGAATTGGCCATACATCCCGTTGAGCAGAGAGCTGGCTAAGAGGGACACTCCACTCTAAGCTCAGTCTGTGCGGCTAACGGCTGTCACACTCCCTGGGCGCCCGTTCTCCACGAGGGCCTCCATCAAGTCTCCTTACTGTTCTAAACGGCAGTCTTCCCAGAGCCTAGCGCCACCCTGTGCACTTCGTGACGTTCAGGGACTGGAAGGGTGAGGAACTCTGAAGCTCCGACACGATCAGTG
>NW_006485634.1:0-586 GCF_000325575.1 Pteropus alecto | reverse complement strand
TCAACCAAGGGTTGCCTCGCCTAAAGAAAAAAAAAGTAAAATTATACTATAGAATCAAAGCTTAAAGTGGGCAAAATTTCTTAGGATTACAAGTTTATGTTTACCCATTTTTCTTTTCACCCTAATCGGGCATAAGAATGAGGATTGGGAAACTTATTTTTCATGTTTGATATAAGCACGCTGATTGAAGATTTTATTGCCATATCTTTTTAGGTAAGCTGACATGGTGGCGAGTAAGTAGATCTTGGGGACAAATGAATACTCACGCTGACTATGACTCATGTCTCCTTTATGCATTTCAGTGACTGCTCCCTGATCGAAATGAAATGAACCAGAGGAAAATCAGAGGAACACGAAAAGTGCAATTCTTAGTCACCTTCCCGAATTGGCAGCAAGTTCCAACAATGTGAACCTTCTTTAAAAATAACGAAGGGCCTGTCCTCTTCGAGGTGGGCATTACAGAGGGTGCCTATTATACTGGCATGAGTATTGCACATACAGAGGCTAAGAAAGCAGAAGCTACATGCCAGAACAAACAAATACGAGCCAGACACAAGCAGAAAAATTCCAATTTTCTAAGGTCAAA
>NW_006485633.1:0-586 GCF_000325575.1 Pteropus alecto | reverse complement strand
CAGGACCCCTCAACTCCTCTCACCCACTGCCACCCCGCCATCTCCATAGCCTGTCAATCTCTCTGTCCACTTTTGGATTTTTCAATTGCTGATTACCCTATGTTAATTATATAGGTAATTCCTCTTTTCTTTTTTCCACTCAAGAAATATTCCTTCACTCAGATATTATCTCCTCTATGAAGCTCATCATGACATCTTCCACTCTCAGGCAAAGTTAGACAGACTTAGCACCCCACACAAATTGTTATAGCGATTATCACACTACACTGTGATGATTGGTTCAAGTGTCTCCCACTGGGGTATGAACCCTCGAGGGAGCCCTAACTGGCTTTATATTCTGTTTTCAGCACAAGGCCTGCACATAGCAAGGGCTCAACAAATGTTTATTGAATGAATGAAAAAATAACCAAATTTATCAAATGTCAATGTATTGAGACTCTTTTAACTGCTTATTATAGAAATCCAATTCAGGCTGTCTTGTGTAAAAAAAAAAAAAAAATGTTCACATATTTTTTTAAAAATCAAGGAAAGGGGTTAGGTTTGGCTCAATCCAGGTGCTCAAAAATAGGTTGTTAGGACTCTTCAT
>NW_006485632.1:0-586 GCF_000325575.1 Pteropus alecto | reverse complement strand
GTGTTCCAGAATGCTGCATGCCTTTGATCATTCCCTGTGTGTTCAGAATAAAGGGTGCCTGATGACACTGTTATTTAAATATGGGGTTCCTGAAGGTCCTGTGTGGTCATGTGCAAGTGTGGGAGTAAATGTTCTGAACCGAAGGTTTCCAAAGAGAGAAGATGCAATGTTCCATTCCAGTGTGTGGGGTCTAAGACGTTGGGTGAAAGTGTGATGGGGTGGAAAACAGTGAGGGTCATTAATTCCCTGCTTTGTCTGGTAAGAGCCTATGAAAGAGAGATGCTCGAGAAAAACTTGCAGTACCTAGTGAACCCATTAATAACCCATCAAAATAAGGAAGGAGTCTGCATTAAACCAGGTATGAGTTGGCCCCAAAGGCACAAGTCAATTTTATGAGCAGGCAAATTACATCTAGCTCATTTTACCTTATATGCCATCTCTAGAGGCATCTTGTCTTGCTCAAAGCTTCCTCCTACACTTCCATCTCCTACTTTATGGAATTTATTTTTGTCTCTTATACTCATCTCTTTCCTTTCAACCATAGGGCATTCTCTCCGCCTGGATTGTTCTTCCTTTATGTCATCAT
>NW_006485631.1:0-586 GCF_000325575.1 Pteropus alecto | reverse complement strand
GTCACGTGGGCACTGAGTCCAGCGCTGGGGTGTTAGGAAGCCTCCTCACTCCCTGGACATGACTCACCTCATCTGTGAAATGGGACCGTTATGCCGATGCTCACCTGTGCCCAGAGCCGCCGTGAGGCCTGAAGCCAGGGCTACCTGGGGTCGCCACCTGGATGTTCAGCGACTAGCTGGGGCTTAGCCCAGGGCGCCCTTGCTCCTCCGCAGACCACCCAGGAGCTCATGAGGGGTGCAGGATGTGAGGCCCCACACAGACCTCTGAGCACAGGGGACTGGGACTGCACTGCTGGACACCCTGCAGCACCCCTCGGCTCCTCTGGGTATCCCCTGCCCCCATGACGCCCTGAGCTCTGAGGCAGGGGCTCTGCTCCCCATCCCTGTCCCCAGCCCCCAGCCTGCGGGGACCAGAGCTCTCAGCTATTCAGTGAACAAATGACCAAGAAGCCTGATGGTGGACGATGAGGCACAGCATCTCCCCGCCTGCCCGTTCACACGCTCACCTGGCAGAGAGGAGGAAGGACCCAGCTCCGTGACCGCTGCCCAGGTGACACCTAGTTCTGTCACTCACCAGATGGGTAAC
>NW_006485630.1:0-586 GCF_000325575.1 Pteropus alecto | reverse complement strand
GGAAAAGGACTGGGGCCGGCGGGGGGGGCAGGTGGAGGGTGTCGTGAGGTCCAGGAGAGAGGCTGAGGGGAGTCTGGTGGGAGTGTGGGTATGAAGTAAGCGCAGAGCCCACCGGGTTCTAAGCAGGCTGGGTAGCCTGGGTCTCAGGCCTCAGGATCCTCCCCCCAGGGTGTCTACTTCCGGGCTATCTTCCCACTCCCTCCAGGAAATTCTGGGTGTCTCCCACCCACTTTCAAGGCTGTGTGGGAAAAAAGGGAAAAGAAGAAAAGAGGAGGTGTCTGGTGCTCAGAGAAGCCATTTCGTATGAAAACAGATGTTTCAGTGTTATTTAAAGAATGTTCTGCTTTGCAGTATGCAATGTAAACCTTTAGTTTCACTGCTTGCAGCAATATCCACCTTACTAGCTGTATTAGTCAGGTCTTGCTGTGATAATGCTGGGAAACAAACAAGCACCAAACCTCAGTGGCCTACAAAATCAAATATCATTTCACACTCCTAAGTCTCTAGGTCAGCTGCAGTTCAGTTGATGCTAACTGGGCCAGGCCGGCCTCCTGACTTCGAGTCTGGTACAGGTCTACGCCACGTG
>NW_006485629.1:0-586 GCF_000325575.1 Pteropus alecto | reverse complement strand
CAGGCATCTATCTCTCTACTCTCTCCACCTCAAGACATTTCATCTTTGGTGCTCGCCTCCAACTGATTTATGTATTTGGTATTTTGGTATTTCCCACTTCTGTTTCTTTAGACAGGAATCTACTTGACAATCCCCTCCCCCAACCCCCCGCCCCGCCGCCGCCTTTGACGTTGGCCAGACAGTGAATTGGCCATTTGGGGGTCTGCTTTCTGTTGCCATCACCTGGGCAGGGGAGAATGTGATACAAAACAGAACTGCTTGGGGGTGCCTTTGGAGCAGAGGCCAAGGGTGGACAGTGTCCTTTAGAAGGGTGTGTGGGTGTGGCACGCCATAGAGCTGTCCTATCCAGAAGCTCATGTGTAGCTGCTGTGAGTGGGAGCCCTTGTAGGGAGCTGGATGATTTGGTCTGTGATGCAGGGGGTGGGAGCTCCCACAGAACGGAAGCTTCAGGACACCTCTTGGTGGGATTCATCTTCGTCATCCATCCTGCTGTGTTTCCCATTCTCGTTGTGCAGTCAGTGTTGAGGGGCACAAAGGCTTGTGTGTCCCTGGGATGGGCACCATCGGGACTAATCTTGTGGGCAGG
>NW_006485628.1:0-586 GCF_000325575.1 Pteropus alecto | reverse complement strand
CTTGTGACACTGTGTGGACACGTGTCCGTGTGTCTGTGACTGTGTGCACATGTGTGTGGAAATGTGCCCATGTGTCTGTGACTGTGTGAGTGTGTGCACATGTGTATTGACAAGTGTCCTGTATCCGTGCTGTGTGAGTGTGTGCACACACATGTGGACATGTGTCCTGTGTCTGTGACTGTGTAGGTGTGTGCACATGTGTATGGACACGTGTCCTGAGTCCGTGCTGTGTGAGTGTGTGCACATGTGTGTGGACACATGTCTGTGTGTCTGTCACTGTGTGTGCATATGTATATGGACAAGTGTCCTGTATCTATGCTGTGTGACACTGTGTGTGGAAATGTGTCCTGTGTCTGTGACTGTGTGAGTGTGTGCACACATGTATGGACACGTGTTCATGTGTCCATGCTGTGTGAGTGTGAGCACATGTGTGTGGACACATGTCTGTGTGTCTGTGACTCTGTGTGCACATGTGTGAGGGACACATGTTCGTGTGCCCATGCTGTGTGAGTGTGTGCACACACATGTGGTCATGTGTCCGTGTGTCTGTAACTGTGTGTGCTTGGACAAGCCAAGTGTCGTGCGT
>NW_006485627.1:0-586 GCF_000325575.1 Pteropus alecto | reverse complement strand
AAGACATTTAACCAAAACATTTCCCTCGATTCCTCATCTTTCAATGGTGCTATGTAATCCAAAAGACTATTACTGTGTGTGGCCCATTTGTCTCCTGTAGTTATGAAAAAACAGGCCAAGAAAGCTTAGGGAATACTTGTACTCCATTCTATTTTCACAGTGTTACTCATTTCCTTTCATTAAAAGCATATCTAAACTCCTTATTCTCTTTTTAGGTAACAGTATGACTAAATACACTGAGAAGCTAGAAGAGATCAAAAGAAGTGAGTAACACTATTGATGGGCTGGGATAGTGGAGCCCTGTAGTCATCCGTAAGATGGTTATTAACAGCCCTGGCCTTCCTCTGGGGGGAGTCAGGTGAGATGGAAGGTGCTGAGAAAGATGTGGGAAACACTGCACCATCCCCGTTAGCTGCTAAGATTGTGGCTTGTGGGTCGAGCCCGGCCTGACTTAGATCCCATAGGAGATGTTCATGTTGGAATATGGAATGAGCTCTAGTTAAGCCGTGAGAACTGGCTTCTAGTTTCATTGTACTGCAGTCTTTGTGGCCTTTTCCAAGGTACTTAATCTTTCCTGTTTTATTTT
>NW_006485626.1:0-586 GCF_000325575.1 Pteropus alecto | reverse complement strand
CGCACCGCACACTTGTCTCACTCACAAGCCCACAAGCGAACCGTAGCCAACATGAGCAGAAAACGAACGTCCCCGGAGAAAGGGGAGAAAGACCCAGAGATGGGACAGCAGAAGACTCTCCGACAGCCAACGAGAAGACAGCCGCACTTAGAAGAAAACACCACGAGTCCGGCTGAAATCACGGCTCGTTGCCACGGTGATTCACGCTCTCCAAGCCCGCTCTGTACGGGATACGTGGCAATTGGCTATCCCGCGAAGCCGTGAACCCTTCCACACTGCTTCGCCACATGGACACCAAGCGCCCTGTGTTAAAAGACAAGCCTTTTGGGCTTTTCAAAAGAAGAAACCGTGAACGTGAAGAACAGAAGCAATGGTTGAAGGCCAGCACTTCGTCAAACGTGTCTGCACCGCGAGCATCATTCTTGGCGGCTAACCGCGTGGCTAACGCTGAGAAGCCCTTTACTATGGGCGAAGAGCTGACCCTGCCTGCTGCTAAAGACATTCGTCGTGAACTTCTAGGAGAGGCTGCATTTCCAAAGGGGGCACGTGTTCCTCTTCCGGCCAGCACCATAACTAGACGAACTGA
>NW_006485625.1:0-585 GCF_000325575.1 Pteropus alecto | reverse complement strand
CATTGCCACGACTGCACTCTCTGCTAATCTGAGACTGGAGCCTTCAGACAAAATCCTCATCTTCCATGGCCATCAACTGAAAGTCACTGTTAGCCACAAGCAGCCAGGACAATTTTGAACCTCACAGGGCTGACAACTGGGACGGGACCGTATGGGGAGCTACTCTTCTGGCTGGGTCCTTCCACCTTCCTTATTCAGGTTCATCACTGTCATTTCTATGAGAGCCTGAGACTCCTCCTCTACTCATCTGAGAACTCTGGGCCGAGACCAAGGCCCTCATGCCCCCTGAGAAGCCTGAAGCAGGGAGGGGATGCTCAGCCTTAAAGCTGTGCTTGAGACTCTCCATGTGTGTGCTCAGTGTGACCTGTCTCCCTGTCACTTCCCCGATTTTCTGGGGTCTCGGTCTCCCAATCCTCTTGTACTAGCCCTCCTCTTGGTTCCTGTCTCTGGGATTAAGGCTTCCTGGTAAATTCCACATCTCTTCAAAATCATGAGGAGGTACCACTCCGTAAACGTTGCAGAGCACGGATCCCTCTCCAGCAGTAATGTGAGATGGGGAAACTGTAGCACAGGGCTGGAGTCCTA
>NW_006485624.1:0-586 GCF_000325575.1 Pteropus alecto | reverse complement strand
CCCTTTGTGTTGGTCATTTTGGCGAATTACTGAAACCAGAAGGTATTAATGGTGAAATACAACCACAAAATTGTTATTTGCCTTTTTAACCAAAAAACCCATCATTTCAAATGCCTGCATTTCAGTAGCAATGTCAGAATTAGGAAACAAATCCAAACAGCTGGCTCACCGACCATTACTTCTTATAAAGGGTAAAACCCATCACTGTAGCAAGATCTTTGCCAAAACTGCCTAGGTTCTATAACATTAAAAGTCCTAAGTAGCAGGACTGGATTTTAGAACGCAAAACACTACCTTCCCTATTAGAATATAAAAACACGACGTGGACCTCCACCACACTATCATCTGTAGAAGAGGCCAGAATGCCAAGGGCACAGGAATTTATTATTAGAAAGCATTAACAAAACTCAGTGTTGCATTTTCATATGGATTAAACCCCTAACAATTTTTTGAGTCTTATACAGAATTTATTAGCCGTCAAAAATCTCTACCTCTATTTATATTTGATTGTTTACAAAAACAGGTTTTATAATCACTGACCTGATTTTTCTTTAGTCAAAAGGAAAGTTTATTAGAAAAGGGGTAA
>NW_006485623.1:0-586 GCF_000325575.1 Pteropus alecto | reverse complement strand
TTTTGTTTTTTGTTTTTTGTTTTCTCAATTTCTCAATTTTCTTGTCAAGGCCTAGCCAATAGGCTTGCATAAAAATAAGTAACACTCTCCCCTAAAGGCCCTGTGTGTGCTCTGGGTGAATTATCTTCACAACTGCCATGGGAGATTTGGGGGAAATTCAACAGATGTCCCTCCGTCTCAAGCGGCCCCGTTCTGGGGCCCAGAAGCCAGGTTGGTAGGTGACCAATTGTCCTAGTTTGACTGGGACTGAGGAAGATTTGGGGATATAGGACATTCGGTGCTAAAACTGGGGAAATCCTGGCCATCTTGGGATGAGATGGTCACCCTATTGGCGGGAAAGAACTAGAACCTTGTCTGTAATTGGGGTTCAGAAGTATACGGGCTATCTAGCGAACTGGAGAACCCAGAGGGAGGCAGGGCGGTCGGGACCCTCCACCGGCCCCTAGAGAGCAAGTAACCAGGAATAAAGAGATGTGTCTGGAATGGGGCCAACTGAGCAGCCACGTCTGAATTAGGGCGGGCAGCTGCTCCAAGCATAGCCCTCCCCCCACCCCCCCAACCTAGAACCTCACCATTCCCAGGTACT
>NW_006485622.1:0-585 GCF_000325575.1 Pteropus alecto | reverse complement strand
ACAGAAAGCCACTGTTTGTGGCGTATAGTGTCCAAGGGTAATGAAGAGAAATCCCTTTGGTGAGGTGTGCTTGGAATCTGCATTCTCAGAGGCGCCATTTGAAACACAAACACTAAATGTTTTCTAATGCACGTGGACATTCAAACCGTCTCCCAAAGATGTTTCAGAGGACAACGACCATCTGATGGAGCTTTTAGGTGGGATTCAAATATGCTTACTTCAAAAGTTAGATCACTCTGACAAGTAATGTTTGAGGCAAAGTTTTGAAAAGAGCTTTTTCCTCTCTGTAAGTGTCTGTTAAGATGTGGAGCTCCATATTCATCCTTTATGCTAAGTGACATACAAATATTTTAATAGGCTACAGTATTGCTCTAAGTAGTGACCTGATAACTGTAGTATCTAAAGCAAAGTTGGCATCTTCCCACAACTGCAAGATGTGAAATTAATACTGGAAACCTGGCACTTTTCATTGAGGAAATTCGTATGAAGCGCGTTCAGGCATCTGTCTTTGGTAGGTAGCTTATATGCTGAAAAGACTGCAGCGATTAACAATATGGTATGGTGTTTCAATACTTCGGTTCACAT
>NW_006485621.1:0-586 GCF_000325575.1 Pteropus alecto | reverse complement strand
TAAAATTGGTATTAGAGAGGTACTGCAAAGAGCCAGACAGTAATGGAATCAGATAATGGGAGTTTCAATCAGGGGCTAAGTTATGTGACCATATAATTTATCATCCAAACCAAATCAATTCTGAGAATGAAAAGAAACATAATAATCATATCTGGATAATAGGCTTACACCAGAATGTATACAGTTATCCTACTGATAAACAAAGCTAGGCCTACAAATAAAAATGCTGGTCAACTTTCCCCCAAATGCAGACAAAAACAAGGATGGGAACAGTTGGTACCACTTCCTCCAAAGTACACTGCATTAAACGAATCCTGCCAAACGTGCCTAACAGGGCTGGCCTCCCTTAACCTCTGCGAAATGACGGGCATCATCTCCTCTCTAGTTAGCTTCCCGAACTCTACTTCAACATCTCTAGGTAACAGTCCTGTTGTCTTAGTGTCGGTGGTCATGCCCTCCCTACACAAGTCATGGACTAATGATTTTAAAACATTCAGGCACTGAGTACAAGGGGGCTTATTACATTGCTCTGTACTTCTGTGTGTTACTAATAATATCAGTGCTGCAGCATGGACCTCGGTTAGCT
>NW_006485620.1:0-586 GCF_000325575.1 Pteropus alecto | reverse complement strand
TAGATGTTAACTCTTTAAATGTTTGGTAAAATTCACCCATGAAGCCATCAGTCCAGGATGTTTGTTTGTTGGGAGTTTTTATTCAGTCTTTAAAATGACATCAGAGACCATTTTCTCTGCTAGGGCTTCCCTGATGCCCTTACATAGAATTAAGTAGTTTACCTCCTGGTCTACTTCTTGATACTCTTCTAGTCCTGCATCTGTCACATTCTGTCATAAAATATTTGTTATAGATCAGACTCCCCTTTTAGACTTGAATTCCTTGAAGACACAGTACATGTCTCTTTTATGCTGATAACTTAATACAAAGCTTGGACATGATTTAGGTACTTACTATTATTCAGCTGAATTATATATGTTGGTCATTTTAATGGTTCTGCTTAAAATGTTTAAAATTGTTATTTATATTTTACTAAATGAATGATAGGCCTTTACATTTCTCGTCATACTTAAAGATTGAACTATTTCCATATTCAGAATAAAAACATAAATCTTTTAAAAAGGATATATTGATATTTAAAATATTAAGGTGAGTAAAAGAGCTGTGACCTGCAAATATACATTGATATAAATATAAGATGGGATT
>NW_006485619.1:0-585 GCF_000325575.1 Pteropus alecto | reverse complement strand
TTCATCCGGTTAGCCTCTACCCCACTTTTTCCCTGAGTCCCTGTTGGTAACTGGTAAACTCTGCAGGGAATATTGCAAGTATGTTGCTGTATTCACAATGGGAGCTTTGTATTTATTCATGATGATACTTGGAGATAAGTGACACTAACCACCCCTTCCAGTGATTTCAGAAATGCCTTTGACTGAAGCAGAATTGTGAAGCCATTTATCTTTGGCTACCCCAGCTTTCCCATTCTCTGTTTTCTTGTGAATGCCTGGATACTATGGTTATCTTCTTTTGGAGCATGGTGGTACCTGGGCCAATTAATTGAAATGACACAGGACAGGATAAGAGGGACTAGAACCTGGAATCATTTGATTTGCTAGCGTTTGAGAAGCTCCAGGCAACCGGATGAACTGCAGAAACTGGAAGGAACCTTGAGTCCAGACCCATTGATTGCTGCTAATGCATAAAAGGCTGTCATTCAGGCTCCACCCCTTCTCCCCCAAAAGTCTTCATTTGAGTTCCAGTGTGAGTTAGTGAATGCTTGCCTCCAGGTGAGTAGAGCATATCAACTCAGAGTGTGGGAATAGACAGTATATTTG
>NW_006485618.1:0-586 GCF_000325575.1 Pteropus alecto | reverse complement strand
AGCTAATAAAATATTGTATACCAACTATATTTAAGTAAATAAAAAATAATAAAGTAGTAGACATGCTTCCTATGTTTATACTTTCAATCTTAAACAGTTTGCTAACAGTTTGTTAACATAACTGTTAACATTTAAAGTAGGATAATATAAAAGCATTTTATTTCATTCCTCTTAGGCTATTTTTGGGAAAGGATAAATCTTGAGGATATTGATTTATGTCTTAAAATAAATTCTTTAATATCTGTTGGTTATTTGTGATCATACGTATCTTATAAAATTATACCATATCAGAAGCAAATACTGTCAGACTATCTCTAACAATATCTATCTAATATAGTGCCTCATTTATTGGTAACAAATTAGAAGTAATTTAGCTCAAAGACAAACAAAATAAGAGTAATAAAACATGTTGAGGCTCTAGATTTAGAGTGACCCACTATAAATTGCCATATTTTGTAGTGAGCACCCCTATTGCATGACACAATGTCTTCTTTTACCCTAGTCAAAATGTCTAATTAAAACAATATTTTTCCTGGAATTCGATGAGAAAGTAATGTTCTCAAAATAGATATTTTAAATATTTTTT
>NW_006485617.1:0-585 GCF_000325575.1 Pteropus alecto | reverse complement strand
CGCGGGTTTCCGTGGCTCCGATGCAGACTGCTCTGGGCCTCATAACTCCAGGATCGACCGGAACTAACAGCTCCTTCCCACTAAGAATGGTCTTTCCATGTATCCGGTGACTGCGTGAGCTTGCCTCGCGGTCACCAGTCACAATGGGACTGCTAACTTTCACGTGTCTGTCACTTCTGGTCAGATGCCACAACAGGATGTCCTAGTTAACGTGCAGGAAGCGTCTTCAGGGTCCTCTGAGGCGTTTGAGAAGGCCGTAGAGGGTTTCTGGGTGGTGAGCTGGGCACTCGGGTACCAGCATGCTGTACCCACGGGCACGTTTTCAATGATATCATTGACGTTCACAAACGCATGCCATGATGAAGTCACCTACAGAGCATTTTCCAAACGCAGTTGTCAATAAGCTACAGCCAGGATTTTTTTTAAAGTGAGCACAGGTGTCTTTAGCTGAAAAAAAAAAAAAAGTTCGAAGCATCCTTAACGGTGTGAATCTCTGTCCCCAGTGAAGACTTAGACCTCGAGAAGACCGGGGCGGGGGCCGAGCTCGGGATAGCTGGAGACTGTGGTTTGGTTTAAGCCTAAACC
>NW_006485616.1:0-585 GCF_000325575.1 Pteropus alecto | reverse complement strand
ACACACACACACATTCAAGAAGATGCCCTATTGTTTTCATAGGGGAAAAGTAGGAACGAGCGGCACGAGAGTGGGGAACAGGAGACAGCAGTGTCGAGGCCACTCCACGGGGCTCCTGCCACGCCTGGAAACGGCGTCTGGGAGGCCGTCAAGCAGCAGGAGGCACGAGATGTGACATACACGTGGCCTGAGCGGGGGACAGATTGGCAACTCTACTGGCCTTTGACCACGATTGTTAAAATTATCTCGTCTTGGGGGAAGACCCGAAAGGGAACACCCCACCTGTGGCTGTGCCGGGCGCGGCCGACGGCTTTTTCATTTCCCAAGGGGTTCCGCCTAACCGATCCCGCGTGCCGTGCCACGTTACATGTGAAGAACGCGCTCCCACGACGCAGACGCGCACGTACCTTCTGGTCGAAGCTGTCCGGGGTCAGGTAGAAGTTGTGCAGGGGCACGAAGTAGTCCTCCAGCAGCCCCATGAGCAGGACCAGGTACACGCCGTCTGCAAACTACAGAGGAACACGCGGTGATGCTTCTGGTGCGTGACTCAGGGAGCACTATGCATCCACTCAGAAGGACGAAGAC
>NW_006485615.1:0-585 GCF_000325575.1 Pteropus alecto | reverse complement strand
CAGCATTGTTTTGTCTCTTTAAGTTTTTAACAACTACAACAAAATGAGCTCAAATAATGCTTTTTAAATCTAGTCTTTGGAAAATGAATAAAAAGGGGAGCTTTTTACAATTTATTATTAAAGCATTACACGTATTTTCATTATGATACACTTAAAGAGTTTTTTGAAGTGTATGTTCTGTTTTCTAGCATTAGGTTTTAATTTCTATGGCTTCGTTAAATTATTCCTTTTACTTCTGTATGACCCTTTGTGAATAACTAGATAGAATGGCATGTGACACTATAGATTTTTTCTATTCTTATGTGATGAGAAATTCAAAGCTATTTGTCTTTAGTTTTTATTCCCTTAAATTATCTGCATGAGGATGATTGATAGGAGGGGCATAGTAGTGCTTTCCTTCAAACTAGTGGATAAAATACATACGGATGAAATCTTTATTCTGCTGTTACAAAAGCACAGTGCATACTGGCCTTCTTTTTATCTGTGGAGAACTGCACTTACATCAGGCTCTGACCTATTTTCCAGGTAATTCCAAAATGAGCAAATATGTGATATACGTTCATTTTTTCCTCTATCACTATTGAG
>NW_006485614.1:0-585 GCF_000325575.1 Pteropus alecto | reverse complement strand
GGGACACCTGGCTGGAAATATAGGAACTATTACAGCGGGAGCTTAGTCACTCAAAAAGAGCAAAACTCTCCTTTCCAAACAAGCTCTTGCTTAGCACACTAGGGAGTAGGCAGGTCAACGGCGAGCAATGATGCGGGCCTCTACTTCCACATTTTAACTCAGAGAGTGACAGCACAAGCCAAGGCATTTTGTTGCTCCAGTGGCTTAAATAGCCACAGTTCTTATGAAAAGAAAGTAATTCGTAAATTTGCCTACGTCTGAGGTATCTAAGACATAAGGACTAACCATCACGTATCCAATAGTAAGCTAGCAAGTGGTAAAGCCTGAAGTGTTTCTTCTGAGACAACTATGGAACAACACCATTATGTTAAAAAGTATAAATTATGGAGAAATGGTGGGAGAGGTCAGAGCACTTAGGCTTTTTATTCTTGCTCCAAAAGGAGTTTTTCTTACAATGTAAATTATTTATTTATGCAAACTCAATACTCATTATGCGAACTCAATACTCGTTATGGCAATACAAATAAATAATTTGCATTGCAAGAAAAACTTACAATGCAAATTATTTATTTGTATTGCAAGAAA
>NW_006485613.1:0-585 GCF_000325575.1 Pteropus alecto | reverse complement strand
GTAGCATGTATTAATACTTCATTCCTTTTTATTGCAAACTAATATTCCACAGTGTGGGTTTATCACATTTTACTCATTCATCAGTTGCTAGAAATTTGGGTTGTTTCCACTTTTTGGTCACTGTGAGTAATGCTGCTGTGAACATCATACACGACTTTCTGTACAGATGTTTGCTGTAGTTTCCCTTGGGTGTATGTATACCTGGGAGTGGAGTCGCTGGGTCACATGGTAACAGGTTCACCTCTCGAGGAACTGCCAGACCGTTTACGAAGCGATTACATCATTTACGTTCCCAATTGCATTTACATTCCCGCCGGTAGTATATGAGAGTTCCCATTTCTCCACATCCTTGCCAGCATTTGTCATCGTCTGTCTTTTTAATGATAGCTGTCCCAGTGGTTGTGAAGTGGTGTCTCCTCGTGGTTTTGATTTGCTCCAAGCCCTGTGACTAAGGACTAATAATGCAGCATGATCCTTTTAAGGCATTTCATGTCACTCTGCTGAAAACTTGTGATGGCTTCCCGTTCCACTCGGAGCAAAAGCCACAGTCCTGATTGCCTGCAGACTCTGCCTGATCCGCTGACT
>NW_006485612.1:0-585 GCF_000325575.1 Pteropus alecto | reverse complement strand
AGGAAGGAAGGAAGGACTAAAGAGAAAACTAAAAACTGAACCGTTAACTTTTAAAAATCTGACTCAGCCTTAAGAAGAAACAAAAGGGGAAGTATCACAAAATAGTTTTAAAATTCACGTTCCGTGGCCTTGGGTCTAGAAGGACGCTGCCTGGAGCAGGGAGGATGCCCACATGACAGGGAACCCATGCCCTGGACATCAGGTGGAAAGCTCACAGAAGGAAGATTGAATCCAGGGCCACTGAGACTAAAGATGTGAGGATGCTGAAGACCGGCTGGGCTGGGCTGGCTCATCCCGTCACCGTTTGGTCTTTATTGCGCTCCTTCCGTGTGCCTACGATGTCCCAGGTGCTGGAAATAGGGCAGGGAGCAAACTGCCCAATATCTCTCCTTGACGGTCTTTCCATTTTAGTGGGAAGACAGGTGACAACCAACAGTGTACATGTGAACAACATAGCGTATCAGAAGGTGACGAGTACTGTGCAGACACCACAGGACAGTAGGGAGGGCTGGGGAATGTGGGGGTCGAGGGGTGTTCAGAGAAGATCTTGAGAAAGTAGCATTTGAGCCAAGACCTGGGGGTTTC
>NW_006485611.1:0-585 GCF_000325575.1 Pteropus alecto | reverse complement strand
ATTATTATGAAGGTAATAATACATCGAAGACTGAAGTTGGGGAAACACGGCCTCCCCATTGTGCCCTCTGCTTCCGCTGACCTACCCAGGTGCTAGCTGTGCACACAGTGGGTTTGCAGTTCGAGTCTGCTAAAAATGTAAACGAAGGTGAACCAGAGATGGCAGAAAAGGGACGCATGGCTCCAGAGAAACTGAATCATTTGCAGAGAGTGCCTTACCACTCCGGCTGATTTGTTAAACTTTCTTCACTGGAAGCTAACTGGCAGCAGCAGCAAACCACGCGGGGCGGGAGAGCAGCCTCTAACCCGCGTCTCCGCGGCGGCGGCCACGCCCACGGCAGGCGTGGCTATCCACGTGGAGGCTCCCCCGCCCCACCAATCACCCGCAACAGCCAGACGTGCCTTTCCAGCGCACGAAAAGGGCTTAATAAAATGGGAAGCGAAAACTGCCGCTTTTACCGACTGTGCTGGATTTCTGTATTTTCTTGCTGTGTGCGACTGCACGTCCTGTTTCAGAAACAGGTGGCATGTAAACACTTGAATAAGGAGAGAAGGCTGCCCTATTTCCACAGCAATCGGAATTACG
>NW_006485610.1:0-584 GCF_000325575.1 Pteropus alecto | reverse complement strand
TCAGGATCTCCGTTCCCTTCCGAAAATCTGCTGCCTGAACCCGTTTCGTACAAATTTTCTCATACTGCCAGTTTTCCATTTACCTTTTAGCTGTTGGAAGATTCCAAGTTTGCGCAGAAACTAGAGTTATCAAGTCACTTCGTAGAACTGACTTGCTACTGCCGCCCATTCAAAATATCCGTATATCAGTTAGTGTAAAGGATGTCTACAGAGCACTGTCTCTAAACAGATTCTTACAGAACGTTAGGAACTTTTACCAAGGCATTGCCTACAACATTATGCATCAGTGTGCCGTACATTCTGAATTATGCATTTTGAATCCCAGCCTAAGAGCTCCATCCATTGGTTGGTATTCCTCGGAAACACTTTTGAGACACAGTAGGAATTACCATATGCCTGATAAAAGACTTCGGTTCGTTTACGGATCGACTATTCTGAGGACACTGAATCGAAGCACAACCCAACCTAAAGAATTTTCTTTAAAATGACCCTCAGCACTACACAAACAAACACAGTGGCTTTCGTTTTTCCTTGGAAAAGAAAGACGGTATAGGAAAGCTGTTCGTGTGTCTCGACCACGGATT
>NW_006485609.1:0-585 GCF_000325575.1 Pteropus alecto | reverse complement strand
ATCTAGGGCAGCGTCAAAGGCCGCACGGCCTCCGCCAAGTCGCACTTACATTCGGCTCGCTTCGACGTCGTCACACTGAGGTTCTCCTGGCGATCTGCAAAATGCAATTGAGGACAGTTAAGCGAAATATTCCACATTCCGAAAAGGAGCAGACGTTATTTGGGAAGACAAATATGAAAACAAGATTTAATCGTTAACAGTTTTAAGTGTAATTAAAGTCTTCACCACGAAACAAAGGGTTGGATCAGACTGCCATGGGGAACACGTTATGAGGGCCGGGCTAACGAAAAACAGCATTTTTGTCAGGAAGGAAAGTGTAAATACCAACATACAAACCAGCATAATACATCATAATTATTGGCAAAGTCGAATATCTGTAATAAAACACTCAACGATGACTCTTTCTACAGCCAAGGAGCGGTTAGCCACAAGGTCGAAGGCCCCGAACTTTAGATCAGGTGTCAGCAATGACTGCCTGGGGTGACACACCGCAGGGCCCGGCCGGCTGCCTTCATCGTAAGTGGCTCAGCCGCACTGGCTGGCTCCGCTTCTGGTGGAGCAGAGTTGGGGGCCTGGCGGACCCCC
>NW_006485608.1:0-585 GCF_000325575.1 Pteropus alecto | reverse complement strand
GATGAGCACGTTCTTAGGCAACTTGAATCACTTCGCGAAAAGCAAAACTGTCCATATCACAGATATAAAAAAAAAGCACCCATAACAGAAATACTGAACGGTGACACTTCCTGTTACAGACTTAGCATAGGTGAAAGGCCTCTTTGAATCTCCCGGAACAAAAGCCACTGGAGCCAGAAACTGTTCCTAGAGACTGAGTATGGACTAAAATGAGAGCGAGACACTCCTGAGAAGCATCTCGGGGTGCTCCCAAGCTTAAGTGGGCATTCCCTCCAGAAACCCCATCAAGTCCTCACGGTCAAGATCCCAGAGAGGTTCCCTCTTGACTTCCAACGCCAGCCGCAGGGCCTCCAGGATCCGGCCGTGGCACCCTCCCTCCTCCCCCAGTCTGGACCTCGCTGCTCAAGCCGCAGCCCATAGAACCGCCCCGGGGAGCTGGGGGAGTGAGGGAGGCTGAGCAGCCCAGCTGCGTGCAGGCAGCGGGCACAGAGGTGGCCATGAGCTCGCCCGGCCCCCGGACCTCATGCTCCTCCCATTTTTTCTTTTCTATTGTTCTTTTCTCTCCCTTTTTCTTTCTTTTTTTTT
>NW_006485607.1:0-585 GCF_000325575.1 Pteropus alecto | reverse complement strand
CTGAATGAATAATAGAACAAGACCCATACATATATTATCTACAAGAGACCCACTTCAGATAAAATGACACACAAACTGAAAGTAAAAGGATAGAAAAAAACATTTCATGGTAGGAAAAAAAAACAAAAAAGCTAGGATAGTAATACCTGACTTTAAAGATAGTTGTATATATTTTGGCATCAAATCCCTCTGTATTGCTGTTTTACACATTGCATACTTTTAATTCAATAAAGAAAATAATTCAACCACAAAAAAGTAATACCTGTATCAGAAAAGATAGATTTTAAAACAAAGGGACAAGAACATTATATAATATTCAATACAACGAAGGAGTATAATCCTAGTAAACATATATGTGCCCAACATAGGAACACCTACATATATAAAGGGAGAAATAAAGGGAGAAATCAACAATAATACACTCATAGTGGGACAGTATAACACCTCACCGACACCAATAGACAGATCTTCCTGACAGAAAATCAAGGATACAGTGGCCTTAAATGACACACTAGACCTGATAGATTTCATTGATATTCTCAGAGCATTACACCCCAAAGCAGCAGAATATACATTCTTCTCAAG
>NW_006485606.1:0-585 GCF_000325575.1 Pteropus alecto | reverse complement strand
TTTCTTAACTACAGGAATTCAACTGCTAGTTTTTTCACATTTCCAAGGAAATTCTGTTCCAGTGCCATGTTATCTAGTTCAGGATCACAAACTAGGATGGAAGGAGTCCCAATTTGTGTTACACAATAGTAAAACTCATTCTTGAACAGGTTAGTAAAAATATATTATGTCAATGTTATGCACATATGCTGAAGGCTATTAAAACTTCTATTAAAAGAAACAATAGAAAACTTCCTAAAGTAGACAAAGATCAATATCTAAGTCATCACAGAAATCCAAAGATGCAACAGCCTTTAATCCTCTGCCCGGCCCTCACTAGCTAACATGCTGACCCTTCTCTCCTCAAATACATAGTGAAGAATTGGCCTCACTTCATGCCCAGCAGAAGCTGTTGGACATGGGCATGTAAAATGCCTGTCTGCAAGTCTACCTCAGACTCCTCTTCTTCATCTCTCTCAACCTCTATGAATAGGGATGGAAAGGAACTGATATCCCTGGAATTGGCCCTTAGCAAAAACTCGAGGACTTTGAACTTTGTGGTTTCAGCATAGGCCCTGGGACCCCACAGGAACTCATAGCGAGCAG
>NW_006485605.1:0-585 GCF_000325575.1 Pteropus alecto | reverse complement strand
AACCACCTTGCACTCACATAAAGTCCTCAGTACTTAATATCCTGTGGCTAATTCTGTCCGCATCGGTAACTGAGAGCCAGAAGTTTCTGAGAGGCTCAAGGCAAAGCATTGACAATCTTCTTTTTCCTCTTACAATTCTCCATTTGCCTTGGATTTCCCATAGCAATGGGAATGCCCAGGGTTCCCTTTCCTCTTCCTCTAGGCATCTTCTCAGCAGAGGCCCTGCCCTCTTGCACCTGCACCTTCTCTCCCAACACCATGGACCACGTAATAAGTACACAGAGGTCACAGTGTAGAGGCCATTTCACCACGATTTGGCTGACAGCAGGGCTTAGGAGTGGGGTCCAAAGTCTGCTGGAGCATCTCCTGCTTTGTCTGCCTGGCTCACGTTACCATTTTTAAGCAGGGATATATTTCTCAGCTCTTGGCAGCATTTCCGCTACACCTGGGGTCAAATGTTAACAGAAACCAACTCCACAAAAACAAATCATAATTTCTCTGCTGGGTTTAGCCCGACATGCTTCGTTTCAAAGGCCTTGCAGCTTTCCTTCACTCAGGCCAGCCTTTGAGGCTGTTCAGGGATAG
>NW_006485604.1:0-585 GCF_000325575.1 Pteropus alecto | reverse complement strand
AAAAAAAAATTATTCAGGAAAAGAATGGCCTTTACGAAACAATAAAAACTATCGCTTGGATGAAGTGTCGACCCCTCGTCAGAGGCCTTGTTGATGACAAGCACGTCGAAATGTAACTTCCGTGTGCCGAGGTGTGACGGCCGTCTGCATAAAAAGCTGCAGCTTCAAGGTGAAGCAGCCGCCGTGTTCCTGGAAAAACCAATGACCTTGGAAGCGTGGCTGCGGGTTTTCAAAAATGAAAGTCTGACTCGTGCCTGCCACCCAGGCCTTTCTACACCGAAAGTCTTTTCGGATGGGATTGAGGATGTCATCGGCAGACGTGGTTGTGATTATTACGGATCCAGCGGCTATAAACATCCGGGTGGAGATGAACACTCAACACCTTTGGACAAATATCAAGAAAGGTTACTGGATGGCATGGCCAGAATGTGTTTAATTTGGTAATAATAAAAAACAAAAAACAAAACTGAAAAAGTGTCTTACAAAGTACCGTGTTCAGTTCTCATCAGCAACAGGCGAGGGGCCCTTCGCTCCTGCCCTGGTTTTGCAGCTGCATTTGGTGAGAGCTGAGGATACAGTGTATCG
>NW_006485603.1:0-585 GCF_000325575.1 Pteropus alecto | reverse complement strand
GGGGGGACAAATGTACCCCCCTACTAGAGCTGAGGTGGAGATTAGATGAGATTAAGTATGGAGAAAGCCTGGCTTTGTGTGTGGCACACAGCAGGAGCTAAACTTGGCTCTTTGTCCTACCTTCAGATCTGGAGTGCTTAAGGTGGGCATGAGGAGGATTATGGTCACCTCCTTCTTCCCTTTCAGCCTCAGAGCATGTGATGCCGGGAATGCCAGGGCAGCCGTGGAGGATCTGTGAGGCTGGGCAACAACCTTGGGCCCTGGCTGATACTGGCCACACTTCCTTGACAAAGTAGCTCCATCCTGAGCTGCCACCTCCCTCTGGGTTGGGAGAGCTCCCCCAACACCAGGAAGCTACACAGCGGTGCTCTTGCCTGCCCAAGATGCTCATTATTCTTCTGGACTTTCGCCCCCTGTGGTCAAAATCTTGGTTCCTAACCCCCTCTTCTTTTCCTCCCTGCATCCCAGCCTCATTCCCTAGAACCCTGACAGATGGTGTGATAGGCTGAAAAATGGTCCCCAAAGATATCCACGGGTTCCTAATCTCTGTAACCTGTGAATGTTCTCTTGTATGGCAAAAAAAGG
>NW_006485602.1:0-585 GCF_000325575.1 Pteropus alecto | reverse complement strand
AATGAAAATGAGTATTTCACGTGACACAGAGCACCCATCCTCTGGGTAAGGATTCAGCTGGCTTCAGACACGAGGCAGCACCATGATGTTCCAATGTAAAATGGGGTGCCTGAGGACTGGTCTTCTCATTCTCCAGCCCACACAGTTCGTTACCTCTATACAGCACTCGGTTCTCTACTAAGAATATTTCTCCATCCAAGTTCTACCTGCCCTGAAGTTCTGGCTCAATCATACTGGTCCAAAAAGTAAATTATAAACTACGTGAAAAGAATTCATTTCTAAATGCGGGTTCCCACTCACCTCAGATCCAATTTTAGCTCCGTGTAACGTGCCATGTTGTCTTCCTTCGATTATACCCAAACTACTGCCTTCTTCATAGCCTTCTTGATATCCTTCCCCATGAAACCTGAAACAGAGAAGCAGCAAGCTTGATCAAATAAACAGAAGAGAGAGGAATGTTCCTGGAACTTTGCCCTCTCGCATTACCCAGACCTAGCCAGACAAGGCATGGCAGATGCCTAGAAAAAGCACAGAATTTAGGTTGGAAAGTTAGGATCCAGTCTCAGCTCTACCCCTTCCTCCTCC
>NW_006485601.1:0-585 GCF_000325575.1 Pteropus alecto | reverse complement strand
CTGTGCTCTTTTCTTGAGACCCAAAGGCCTTCTCCCCACTATCCATTGGAGCTCCGTGTTGTGGACCCTCTGACAGTGTCACTCAGAGAAATGACAACTCTGGTCATTTCTTTTTTCCTAGCCAAACTCTCCCTCCACCTGGGGTACCTGGGTCCCTGTGTTCTTGTTCCAGGAGGCCCCTTGGCTGACCCCAGTGAGTCCAGGTCTGGCTTATAAAAAGTCTCCATGCTCAGTTGGTTCAAGGGCTGTTTCCCCAGCCTGGATTCTTCTTCCCTTCTCTCTCCCTGGGACCAAACTTCTTTCCCCTTCCCGGTCTGCCCGCTAACAGTTTCCTGGCGCTTCTGTTGTGTGGACTTCTCATGACCAAGGTGCTGGTGTTGACAGCTCTCCCCATGTTCCTGGCTGGTAGAGCCCTGGCAAGTTGGGCCTGGGCTGTCTTGGGGCCAATGGAGCAGGGGGAAGCATCTCTCCTGGGAGAGAGAGGTTCTAGGTCAGGAGTAGGCAGGGATCACACAGATGGCATTGTATCCGTTGTAACTTACACCAACTAAAATTGTCTTTTACTTCATCAGTCTCCACAATCAT
>NW_006485600.1:0-585 GCF_000325575.1 Pteropus alecto | reverse complement strand
CACACACGTACACGCCGGGGCCTCACAGTGCGGAGTGGAAGCTTAGAGGTGTGGGACACAGGCCGGGACGTGGGAGGCACATTTAGAGGCAGACGACGCCCCGAGGCGTCTGTCCACGGACTCAAGGCACACGGGGCTCCCCGGGCTCGGCCGTCACCGCCGCGGCGGCAAAGCGACTAAGTCTGGACGTTACCCTGTGCGAGTCCGGACGGCAGCGTGTCCCGAGGTCGGGGCGACGTCCCCGCTCAGCATCTTGAACGTGGTGGTCTTGCCGGCTCCGTTCACCCCCAGGAGCCCGAAGCACTGGGAGGGGAAAACGAGACAACGGTGAGACCCGAACTCGGCCACACGGTGTCGCGCTCGGCCGACTCCGAGGCGGCTTCGTTCGTCCGTGGTATTTGCGGACTGTCAAAATCATGCTTTTAGGTAAAGCACTTTACAGACGCCGAGAACGGCATTCGGTGGCACCATCACGTCGGGGGCGGTCGGCAGCTGAGGAGGGCGTGAGTCGGTGCCACCTGCCACGCACTCCACCGGCTGTCACCTCGGAGGACGGAGGGGAAACCAGCCGACTTCTGAGGCAAA
>NW_006485599.1:0-584 GCF_000325575.1 Pteropus alecto | reverse complement strand
GAATCTGGCCTTAGTGACTCACCTGCCACCGAGAGAACTCACCGGAAGCGACTCCGCGTGGATTCCGAAGCCAGATCATAAAAAACAATGACGTGTCCTCCTTCTTCGCTGGGACACTCAGTTTTGGAAGACTGAACTATTATGCAGGAAATCTGATTTCTAGGAGGCCCGGCCACCTGGACGGACCGTGCACAGGTGCTCTGGTGGCTAGCTCTAGCCAAGAGTCACATCCCAGGTGACAGCCGGGATCAGCTCCCGGACGTGTGAGGGAAGGTGCTGCCAGGTGACCCCAGCCTCGTCATTAGTCACCTCCAGACACTGAGTCTCCCCGGCTCAAACACCGTGGAGTGGAGACTCTGGTTTATTGCAACCCGATCACACTGTCCTGCAAGAACTAGTGTTCAGGATTGTTTCCCAGATCCACATTGAGCGATGTCACGTGGGTAGCTTGGAATAGGCGCTGGTCGGGGCATTTCCCTGTGGACGTCAGTAAACTCCACAGATCGGCCTCACCCTGGCCGTGCCGTGTTTGAATTCCTGACCCACGCGGCCGTGAGCATCATAAAATCGATATTTCAAGCCCC
>NW_006485598.1:0-585 GCF_000325575.1 Pteropus alecto | reverse complement strand
TCACACTCATGCACACACGCACACGCTCACACTCACACACACACGCTCACACTCACGCACACACGCACAGGCTCACACTCATGCACATACGTACACGCTCACACTCACACACTCCACACACTCACACTCGCACACATACTCTGCACACGCTCACACTCACGCACACATGCACACGCTCACACTCACACGCACACAGGACCCGCCCGGTGAGGACAGACAGTGAGCCACTCAGAGAACGGGCTCGGCAGGAGGATGTGGCCGGCCGAGGGGGTGCGATGGTCCTGCTCTGGCCATCAGCTGTCCCTGCCACCCGCCAGTGCCGCTACCTCCTTCGTCACTGCCGTCCCTCCTCGGCCACCCCTGGTGCCTCCCTGGGGCTGATAAAACACCCGAGAACTGGTTGCAGGTGGTGTCGCCACCTCCTGAGAGCCGCCCCGGAATCAGTCGCTGCGGACACCCCACCTCGGCGCTGCTCCCTCTGCTGTCACCCTTGTCACCCACCCTCCGCCACCGCCCTCATCCGGCAGAGTCCATGCGACAGCCCGTGCCCTGCTCAGGCTGCAGAAGATGGTCATGGCAGTGCAC
>NW_006485597.1:0-584 GCF_000325575.1 Pteropus alecto | reverse complement strand
GGGGTGGATGGCCAGGGCCTGTGGGTGGGCTGCGGAAGGACGGCCTCGTGCGCGTGCCTGGAGCGAGGAGGCTGGGAGCAGGTCACTCACGAATTTACCCAGCACCCATTCGTGCAAGTGCCGCTGAGGCCCCTTGGCCTGAAGCCTGCTGCCGGGGTTCACATCCTGGCTCTGCCATCTCTCACTTGGTTACCTGGACATGTCACCTGGCCTGTCTGTGCCTTCTTTTCCACATCTGTGGAAATGGGGAGAACAGTAAGACCTGCCTCTATGGATTGCCACGAAGAATAAATGAGTTTCTGCTTTTGGAGCGTTGAGAGCAGATCCTGGCGCGTGGTCCGTGTTCTGTGACAATGAACCGTCAGGATATCATTGTTGGTGAATAAGAGCCACACTGGCCTTCTTCTGGTGGGGCTTTGAATTCCGAGTAGGGCAGGAAACAAACCTGTGCCGCTGGCCAGGTAAACGAGGTCAGTGCAGGTGAGGATATGTGCGGGCAGAGTGTGGAACAGGGCGATATGCTGTGGACAGTACACGGGGCTGACGACGGAGGGGACCTAGAGCACGGCGGGAGTTCAGTAGTT
>NW_006485596.1:0-584 GCF_000325575.1 Pteropus alecto | reverse complement strand
TTTAGAGTTAGGATTACTGTTAGGATTAGAGTAAAGATTAGGGTTTCATTAAGGTTAGGATTAGGGTTAGGGTCACGGTTATTGTAACAGGTTAGAGTTAGAATTAGTATTAGGCTTAGGGTTAGTGTTACTGTTAGGGTTCGGGTCAGGCTTATGTGTAGTGTTTAGGTTTAGGGTGAGGTTTAGTCTTTAAGGTTAGGGTTTGTGTCAGGTTTAGGTTTAGTGTTAGGTTTAGGGTATGTGTTACTTTAAGCGTTATAGTTTGTGTTCGGGTTACAGTAACGTTTAGGGTTTGGGTTAGGTTATGATGTTAGAATTAAGATTAGTGTTAGGTTTAGGCTTAAGGTTAGGATTAATTTTAGGTTAGAGTTATGGTTAGGGTAAGAGTTTAGGTTTAGACTTACTGTTAGGGTAATTGTTAGTGTTAGGGTTACTTTAAGGCTAGGGATAGTATTTGGATTAGGGTTAATGGTGGGGTTATGGTTAGATTTAGGGTTAGGTTTAGGTTTAGGTTTTGGAAAGGGTTATGGTTAGAGTAAGAATTTTGGATTAGGGTAAGCGTTTACAGTTAGGATTAGTGGTAG
>NW_006485595.1:0-584 GCF_000325575.1 Pteropus alecto | reverse complement strand
CGAAATAGTTCCTTTAGGTATTTGTGCACATCTGGCTTTTAATGTTTTGAAGTTACCTCATCTTTACTTATCCTTCTGAAGAGCCACCATTTGGTAAGTACCTGTGATGTGTCAGCAACTGTGAAAGGCATTTTATGCATATTATTTTATTGAATTCCCATGAAGTCCCATGAAATAGCTGATATTATTCCATTTTTAAAATAAGTAAAATAAAATACAGAGGAGTTAATGTTACTTTCCCAATATAACATAGGCAAAAAAATAAACTCCAACAAAACTATGTTTTATATATATAACATATATATTTATTTAAACTATATATATATTTAAACTGTCATCATGATATCAAAACCCATGCCAATTCAGCTGAAATGAGATTATTTTTAGAGAAATAACCTTATGTAGCAATTACTAAAGGAAGAATTTTAGCCACCCATAAAAATGTGTATAAATATCTTAAAAGACTGATAACGTTTGAATGTGAGGGTTGTATAGTCCTGGTTATCTATGGCTGTGTAACAAACATCCTAAAAATTAGTGGTCTAAGTAAAAGCCATGGACTGTGCCCACATGTTTGAGAATCA
>NW_006485594.1:0-584 GCF_000325575.1 Pteropus alecto | reverse complement strand
GGGGCGTTCCCAGGAAGGGGCGGAGCCGTGGCCGTGGCGCCAAAACGCGATCATGGCGCCGGAGAGGTTACGGCGCCGTGCGCTCTCCGCTTTCAAGCTGCGGGGCTTGCTGCTCCGCGGGTGAGTCGGCCCCAGCAGTTTGCCGGGCGGGAGGGGAGAGTCAAGGCCAGGTTGTCGCGAGGGTTAGCGGGACGCGCCGCACACCGGGAGGGGGTTTGGCCTTAAATGACAGAGACCCTTTAAAAGCTCTAAGAAGCAAAAGTGTTTTTGGCACGGTGATCTTAGGTTTCCCCTACGTTCGCGCAAAGTTGAAGTTTCTCCCTGGCGGGAAGAGGCTCTCGTCCTGCAGATGCCAAACCGAGCGGAGAAGGGATGGTCTGTGTCGCAGCAATAGTTTATTAGCTCTGTGGCTCGGACAGCTCTCAGCCCGTCAATATCTTTGCCTTCGCAAAATGGGAAGCATAGCGTTACTTGACGTAGTTATTGAGACCTCAAATGAGATACCCGGGAAAGCCCCATGTGCATGTCAATAGCTGTCAATTTATATGTTATAGAAACTGTAGGCCCTTCCAGCCTTCCTAATT
>NW_006485593.1:0-584 GCF_000325575.1 Pteropus alecto | reverse complement strand
CATTTAATTCTCCCACCAGTTCTGTGAGGTAGGTTTTATCATGTCCCCAGTATACTGATTAGGAAACTGAGTTAAGGAAGTTAATGACTCAGCCAAAACTGCACAGGTCGTAAGTGGCAGAACCTGGATTCAGACCCACGTATGTCAGACTCCACGGTCCTTGTTCTCTTCTCTGAAACGGTTTTTATTATTCCAAGTTAGGAGGCAGAAGTACAAAAAGTTCTCGTGGGCACCAGTTCTTAATGAGGGTCCTCTTTCTTTGCAGGGCGTTTTTTCTATCAGCGGCTGGTGGAGTTCATGGCCAGGTACTTCTCATTTTGGTTCTGGCATCTTTACCTTCTGAGACATGTCTCTCCTGGCCCCTAAATGGACTTGCTCATTTCATTTGTCACCCTTTAAAGTTGTAAGCAGTGTCTGTAGAAGAGTATTGCTGAAAGCTGCCTAGCAACAATGCTTATCCCTGTGGCTTTCTTGTACATCATCACCTTCTGTTTGAATCAGCATTGGCACTCAGCTAGAAAGGCAAGGAAACTCTCAGGATGTACAGTGTGCCTTTATTCGTGCCTGCTCACGGCATGCCCTCC
>NW_006485592.1:0-584 GCF_000325575.1 Pteropus alecto | reverse complement strand
TCTTAGCCTACCTTAGAAAGGAGTATTTGTTTTATTTTGGTGAACACCAAACCCTTTCTGGCTGTCAGAATCATTTGCTTATTGGAGTACTAGCCAAAAAAAACTCTAATTAGGCAGAAATATGAATAGTATGACATTTCCTATGCAAAAGAAATATTTAAAATTCTACCTGACTTCAGGAGTGTTTAATTACTCTTTTTGTGCTTATCTTAAATGGTAAGCTCAGATTAGTTGGCAAGATCTAAGATAGTGTTATTACAAATAAATTTTAAAATATAATTCTTTCTACAGAAATTTACATAAGAATAACTAATAATCAAATTGCTATTTTGAAATTTTTTTTTATATATTTCATTTTATTTTATTTTCACAAAAACTCTGGACTAAGATGAACAAAACCACTTTCTTTAGTAACATTCTTGCTGATTATTGTGAAGGAATTATTGACCTGTATTATTCCTTTATTTAGGTTAGAGATCCAAGGTAAAATTTTTGGTTTAAAAAAACTAAGTAAACGCTTTCATAGTCTCCACAAGGATAATAACAGCGCCAGTGGTTTATGTACCTTTAAAATCCAGAAATTA
>NW_006485591.1:0-584 GCF_000325575.1 Pteropus alecto | reverse complement strand
TGTCATGGTCTCCCCAGGACCGAAGGTCCACGACGCACCTGTGACGTCACTTCCGGCCTCTAGTGGGCTGTGGAAGGGCAGAGACACAGCAGCGCCTCCCTCCTGCAGCTCGGAGACGTCTGAACGCACATCTCACTGGGGAATAACAGGCTCCTCTGTGACGTAAGAGCTGGCAACCCTGATGTAAACCACACGCGATTCCTTCGTGCAAGAAAAGTCCCATTCTGGGGTGCAGCCCTGCCCTCCCGGAAACCCAGGCAGAGCCCTCTCCTTGGCCTCACTTATGAATCAATAAGCCTTGGAACCTAAACTAGGTCGTTGTATCTATGGATGCACTTTTATCTTGCATGTAACTAGAATGCAACCGAGATTTGAGATTTGACACTCTAAAGGGCAGACTGTCACTTCCACTTGGGCCTCTACTACCTGACCTCTCTCTCGGGGCCGCGCAGAATCCACGAGGCTCCGGCCGAGCCCAGCCTGGTCGTCTCTCCGCATGAATGCGCTCGGTCTGGGACTAGCGGTGGGGACTGAGACTCAGCACCCTGTCTCCCTTCCTCCCTCCCTCCCTCCCTCTCTCTCTC
>NW_006485590.1:0-584 GCF_000325575.1 Pteropus alecto | reverse complement strand
GGGGGGCCATCCATCAGCCCAGGACTCCCTGCTCAGGGGTCGCAACCCTGGTGAGGTCGACTGGGATGCTCTTGGTCCCGCATGGGGGCCACCTTCCCTAGAATGCAGCTGCGGCCTCCTCAAATGGAAGCTGCGTGAACTTCCTGTTGTGGCCACAAATCACCACAAACCGAGTGGCTTAAAATAGCCCGCACTTAGCATTTTACAGTTCTGCAGGTTTGAACTCTCGCATGGGTCTCACTGGGCTGAAATCAAGGTATCAGCTGGGCCACACTCCGACCAGAGGCCCTAGGCAGGAATCTGTCTCCTTGACTTTTTTAGCTTCTAGACGTTGCCCATCCTTCTTGGCTCGTGGCTTCCTTTTTTGATCGTCAAAGCCGGCAGTGACTGTTATTCCGTAGTTACAGCTCCCTTGGACTTGTCACTTCCAAGGCCCCTTGTGACTGAACACAGCTTCATTACCCAGGGGCCATTGTTCTGTCTCCTGCCCGAACTTCCAGGGTCTCGTGTTGAGAAGCCCGCCTCCCACGTGGCATGAGGCAGAGAGGCATTTCCATTGAGCCGAAGAGGGAGAAGATGTTTGT
>NW_006485589.1:0-584 GCF_000325575.1 Pteropus alecto | reverse complement strand
ACTGGGCAGGTCATGGTGGGTAGTCATGCCCCATGAATCTAACTTCCTTAAAGGCTTATCTTTGCCTCAAGCAAACCTGTCCATTGTTTCCATGAATCTAGGTTAACACACCTTTGAAATGCCTTCAGACCACTCTTTCTAAAGCCTACCACTATCAAGAGAGAAGGAAATGTTATTAACTACCCTGTAATCCAATCTCTGCCTTGCTGTCTCCACCTGCATGTAATCTTCCTTAGGGTCCCTCCTTAATTTCAAATGCATAAATGAAACTGTAAAACTGTTATTCTCCAGAGCATTGGAGATCTGGTTTCTGGCATATGTCATCCTTATAAAAATTATAAAATTATAAAATCTTATAAAAAGTGTCTACGAGTTTGGATGTTTCTTATGTCAACAAAGCTATACCAAATCAGATTATGTAGCCATTTAAATAAACAGTTAACCTTGAACAACACTGGTTTGAACTGCAGGTGTCCCCTTGTACTCAAATTGTTTTTCTATAAATACTGTTGTTACTAAATACCTCCCAAAATACAGGTTTGTGTGCTTGATCTGCTACTAAGGCAAACCCTGAGACACTGGTG
>NW_006485588.1:0-584 GCF_000325575.1 Pteropus alecto | reverse complement strand
AAAGAGTTTGTAAATGTAATTACGTGAAGGATCTTGAGATAGGGAGATTATCCTGGAATATCTGAGTGGGTCCAATGCAACCACAGGGGACCTTAAAAGAGGGAGGCAGTGAGAACTGACAAGATGACGTAGAGGGTAGAGACTCTGTACATCCACTTTTGTGACCACACCAGAGTTTTGATGAAACCACGGAGCAAACAGCAAGCAGAGTTGCCTGCATCTGGATAACAGAGGCCTGCAACTAGGGAGACAAATAGGAAATCATCCTGGAGTGGTAGGAAGGGGCAGAGACACAAGGCTGCCGGGTCCCACGTGGGCTAAGCAAGACAGAGGCTATGACAGCTGAAGATGGCAGGTGTAGATGGTCCTCTTAAAGTGACGACAACTGCGACTGGACTTTCATGGTGACAGACTCACTTGTGTGATCTCCAGCATTGGGGCAGCTCTGTGGTGAGGGTAGGTATCAGGGACATATAGGGGTACACTGAGTTGTTGGGTTTCAGAGCAAGGGCTGGAGGGGAGGATTTCTCCCGGGCAGAAGTGCCTGGCGATATCCATTGTTCCTCTGTTGAGCCCTCCCCACT
>NW_006485587.1:0-583 GCF_000325575.1 Pteropus alecto | reverse complement strand
TCATCTCAATTGGCTCCGTGGATCTTAGAATTGATCGCGCCACAACATCTTCTAGTATTGAGTCATTGAAAGCCATATGTTGAAACTGGATTATGAAAGTATTTTACCAAGACTAGAGATTCTTCCTCAGATGAGAAAGAATATGGAAGTGGCTCACAGATGGCAATTTGATCTCAAATGGCCTCAGACTGGGGAAAGAATAAGTGAGCATTGCATGATGGCAGCCCTGAGGACCCTGGAGAGCAGCCCACAGACCCCAGCTCTCAGAAAACCTATGGAAGATTCGCCGCGCTCACCCAGCGAGCTGGCAGGACTGCAGAGCCCAAGGTGCAGGGAGTTGTATGGGTGCGAAGGACAAGATTTGCTATGGTTTCCACAGTGACCAGAGGGTATAATTATTACTAGATCGTCTTCAAATGTCCAAATATCTGTTCTTTCAACAACTACACATAAGAAGGTTTGCCTGGCTATTCAAAACAGATTGTTAGGATTGTTACCCAGGGCCCACACTCCTGGTTTATGGGTTTTAGGATTAAGCCAGGGAAAACTGATGGTCTTATCTGCCTGTTTTATCGACATGATC
>NW_006485586.1:0-584 GCF_000325575.1 Pteropus alecto | reverse complement strand
CAGTAGTGAGAAGCAGATCCAGGTTTCAAACCTAGATTTTTGTGATGCTGCTGCCCATACCCCTTTATGCACGGTGCTTCCTAGGTAACCACAGATGTTCCTTCTGGTTCTGATCCCTTGTCACTCAACGACTCTGTCATTTTCAGAGTAGTACTCCCAGCGTTAGCCTGCATCAGCAGATGCGAGCACGTGGTAGGTGTTAGGGAAGTGGGTTGACCCAGTGCGCGATGTGCTCTCCGATGACTTGTATACTCCCATTTCAGACAGCATGCCAGTCTTAACGGTGTAGAGCACAGTGTTGTATTGGTTAGGGTGAAAGCTACGCTGCTGTAACAAAGAAGCCCAATAGTGTAGTGGTTTAAGGAGCGAATAACTATTCTCGTTCCCAAAGTAGTCCAGTATGGATAAGTGGGTCCATTGGCTCTGTGTGGTCATTCGGGTTCCTTCTATCTTGTTTCTCCCTACCCCTTAGGGCACTGTCTTCTCTCTGGTTGAAACTAATTCACAGGCATGTCCATATTCTAGCTCACGAGAGAGGTAAGAACATAGTAGAGCACAGTACAGTGTTTTAAGTGGAAGTGGCA
>NW_006485585.1:0-584 GCF_000325575.1 Pteropus alecto | reverse complement strand
CCCCCACCGCCACCCCCGCAGTAACAAGACAGAAATCGAGGTCGTACCGGTGACGAGCTCTCAAAAGAGAGCAGGGCAGGCAGCAGCAGGCGCGCTCCACTCCCAACGCCTCCGGCCTCCAGCGCCGCTGTGTAGCTGACCAAGAAGGCGTCTCCGACTGCTCGGAGAGAAGGCACAGGCCAGTCACGAGAGGGACCTCGGCCACGCAGCCGCCCGCCGCCTCCCGCCAGCCGCGCCATGGAACGGAGGCCAACGGCACGGCCCACGCCGGCAGCTGGGGAGCCTTCTGGACTCGGTTAGCGGTTAGTGAGGACGGTCGCTGGGATGCCTCTGCTCTTGGGCCCTGGGTTTTCCCCTGGAGGGGCTGTCGGCAGGTGGGAGGGGCCAGGAGCCCCTTTCTGCTCCGCCCCTGTCATACCTGGCGCCCCACCCCCATCCGGCACTGCCTGGGACTAGGCGGTCAGGCTCCCAGTGAGGGATGTGTTCAGCTCACACTCTTAGGAAACCCAGAACCTTTTTGTTTTGTTCAGAATCTGGTTGGGATCTGTTTATTCCCAGCAATCTCATCCATATGGCTAAGGAAG
>NW_006485584.1:0-584 GCF_000325575.1 Pteropus alecto | reverse complement strand
TCATCCTATCAAATTGCATTCTTTTTACCCTCCAGGCCAAGTATCTTCTGTGCACACGTGATAAGTAACTCCAAGCAAATATTAAAGACATAAAGAGTAATGACTATAGAACAAATAAAAACATAATAAATTCACATATTTAAAGAAAATTGAAGAGAAGGAGTGAAGAGATGTGTTTCCTGTGTGTTTTTTGTCCCACACCTCCACCTTCATCATCAACCTACTGTTGCTTTCAACACTATTGTTACAGGGCTTTTATGAAGCAACTGCACTGCTGATTTATGGGAATCCCTAATTTACAATAGGCAGACTGACCCAGATGAAGAATTATAGGAGCAAAGGAAGTCAGTTAGGTCCACGCTCTTAAATGGGGAAACGGCAATGAGAAATTCACATCCCAAATAAGGTGATATTAAATGAATTTTGGAAGGTTGGAATGGATGGAGGTGGGGGACTTAACTGAGATGATGACTACGGAAAGAGTAGCCATTCAGTCACTCAATGAATGTGCAAATTGGGGCAAACTGGTTTTTCCAGGGAGAGGGAGGGTGGAAAGTAAATTGACCTTCTATGGACAGAGCATA
>NW_006485583.1:0-584 GCF_000325575.1 Pteropus alecto | reverse complement strand
TGGGCTGTCTGAGAGAAGGAGCCAGCAAATCTCATGAGCCTTTTGATCTGTGGCCAGAGTTATTTTCATACTCCGCTGATCATTTTGAGAAACTGAGGCAATCAGTTTGACATCAGCCCTGGAGAGCCGACTAGGACTGTGGCCAAGTCTTGGGAAGAGGGCCACTGTGTCATCCTTCACCCCCAGTGACCACTGGGCTTTCGTGGGCAGTAAAGTCAGCTCTGGGGAGGAGCGAGGAATGACATGTCCATCGAGGGCTCTGAGCACCTGGAGATCAGGTCCTACAAAATGTATCATGCTTTGGCTGCAATGGCTCTTACCCGTGGAGTTGGGGGAACGGGTAACGCGGAGCCTCGGCCTTTCCCCTTCCCTGCTCCCTGAGCCCTTCGGGTTGCCCCTCTTTGGCCTGGTGGTTCTCTGGGCTCAGCAGGACAAGAGCAAGAGGGACACAAGGGACCAGTTAGGCTTCCCTGGGACAGCGGCCCCCAGGTTGCGGCGTGGTCCAAAGAGGGCGGGGGGGAGGACGAGCGGTGCCAGGGTGAGCGCACACTGCTGATGAGAAAGCGAAGTGGGGTTTCGAGGCA
>NW_006485582.1:0-584 GCF_000325575.1 Pteropus alecto | reverse complement strand
TGAAAAGGAAGGAAATTCTGACACATGCTGCCACGTAGATAAACTCTAAAGACATTATACTAAATGAAAGAAGCCAGACACGAAGGCCGCATGTGATTACATTTATATTAAATATCTGGAATAGACAAATCTATGCAGAGAGAAAGAAGGTTAGGGGTTGTTGGGGGAGAGGGAAGCGCCTGCTTAATGGGTATAGGGTTTCCCTTTGGGGTGATGAAAATTTTCTGGAAGTAGATAGTGGCAATGGTTGTACAACATTGTGAATTTATTAAACATCATCGAGTTGTAGACTTGAAATGGTAAGGTTTAAGTTAGGCATATTTTACCACAATTAAAAAAACAAAGCTGGAACGAGGCCCAAGGGCTCCTGAGCGGGCTCCTTGAATTACTGCGATTACTTTGACAAGACTCGGCCTCTGAAAGCACATCCCGTCCTGGGCAATTCCAGAATAACGAGCCCTCTTAGTTCACTGGGTTATGAGAGCAAGTAAAATAGAGCATGTACAACAGCCTTAAACAGAGAAAGGCCTTATTTGAGTCCCATCATCAGTATTCATTCATTCATTCATTCATTCATTCATCCA
>NW_006485581.1:0-584 GCF_000325575.1 Pteropus alecto | reverse complement strand
GTCTTCACACTTTCATGGATGGGCCTGGGTAATCCAACCAAGGTATCTGTGTCCCTGTGAAATGCAAGACACATCAGATCATAAGCTTCGAAAGTATAGAGAACTACCGATAGTCCTTAAAGTCACATGGACCATGCCACCTTCAGCATCTGATATCCTGGATCTTACTTTACAAGTTTCCAGATCTCTCATCATTGCTAGCAGGACACACAAATAATGGTACACAGAAGTGTTCCTAAAAATTAGGATTTTTATATTGCCTTTTGAGGACTCGTTTTGTCTGGGAATAGTAGGTTCCTACTTAAAAGAGCATGTAGCCCAATGACGCTTTTGACAGTGAAACACCAGTAACAATGCTTTCTCAGATTTTATAGAGGCCAGCGGGAAGGATTCATGAAGGTGGGGAGGTGGGGGAAGACTGGGTCTGTTCTGACCATATCTCTTCTTCACAGAATTCTGACCCATTAGAGCAGGAAGGGTCCCTAGGGACCATGTGATCCAACACTCCTATGAGGAAACTGAAGCCCAAGAGAGAAATGACTTATTGCTTAGGGCGCCGCACTGGCTAAAAGCAAAAAAGTTCT
>NW_006485580.1:0-583 GCF_000325575.1 Pteropus alecto | reverse complement strand
AAGTGGCTCTTCATCCTCGCTGCTGAGGCCCAAGGGTACAGTTATGGGAATCTTAGAGACCTTGGAGCTCATGCAGCTTCTCTGGAGGCACTCGTAATTATCACGGATGCACTATGACTGCCCTCTCCCCAAAATAGATCAGAGGAAGACATAACCTGTAGTACAGTTAGGAAAAATGGAACTATTCTGAAGAACATAATGTCCCCAGCATGTGGCGGATGGGGGTGGAAGTGGGCCCCGCTCGACGACACACACAATAGAAATTAGTTTCAGGACAAGCCTTTAAACTGATGGGTGAACTGTACAAGCAAGGATTTACTCAGGTACATTAACATGAGTCAGAAATTAAAAGAAACTTTAAAATATTGAAATCCTGTCACTTAGAGTAAGACACAGAAATGGAAATTGTTCACTTCCGTGTTAGGATTCAGAATTATTTTGATTATTTGAGATGGGAGTTCTGGAGGCATATGCAAGGAATAATAAAGATAGTGGTATTAGGATAGCATCTTTCTAAGGAGAAATACAAGATCTAAAAATGAAAACACTGTATAATAGTTAAGACCAAAGATTTTGTGTGGTA
>NW_006485579.1:0-584 GCF_000325575.1 Pteropus alecto | reverse complement strand
ATGGGGTGGGGGGAGAGAGCACAAAACCCAGACATCAGACTGGACATAGGCATCTGCAATGATCTCCTATTCTTTAGAAAGTTCTGTACTCAGAGTGAAACTGCCTAGGGTATAAGGCAAGTCTCTGATGGAGAGATAAAGGATTTCTGGTTCAGACCTGGGGGAGGCCAAGAGGCTCAAAATGCTGGCGTTAGACCTCAAACACATTGGGTGTGGGACAGAGAACAGGACCTGAGAAAGAAAATCCCCTAGGATTCATAGAGCAGGTGTCAGAGTCAACAAGAACCACTGATCCAAGACGGTCTCCCTCTCCATCCTGAGAGAGACTGGGCCCCTTTATTGTACAGAGGGAGGTGAGCTCTCTGGGCGAGTCACTGTCTGTTACCCAATCTGAACACTCAGGTGGAGTCCTCCATTTACCCACCCATGGGATGGGCGGTATTCTGGCTAGGACCCCATTTTTCTCTGCTACTAGATGGACACCAGCCTCGGGGTTATGCTCAGACCGGGAGATATAGGCGGCCGCGCGGCCCCTCGTACCTGCGCGCCGCAGCGTCTCCTTGCCCTTCTCCAGGTATTTGAGG
>NW_006485578.1:0-584 GCF_000325575.1 Pteropus alecto | reverse complement strand
AAAAAAAAAATGAAGCACCTGAAGTTTCAGCAACACTTTTTCCTAAGTGGAATGTTAATCTTTTACCCAAGGCATGAACGGAAGAACATGCCTGTGATCCTTATTAATGATCTAAATATGCCCTGTTGTCTTAGAAGTTATTTTGCACTACCTCCTTCGAACCTGCACCTTTGTTTTTCTTAGTTCACTATTGTGGGTGATTAGAACTTAGTAGGATGCTGATGTGATGAGGAAACCTTTGCACGGACAGATTTGGTGTGCGGGGGGTCAGAATGCAGAGCTGCCCCAACAGCCGGCTGTCCTCTCTCCTGGTCTTCCGTCAGGGCGACTTCGTCTGCTTCTCCCCTCATTTCCGATTAGACATTCTATAGGGTATTTCAGTGCACACTCCGCTTCTGAAAGCATGACGTTTAATTGAGTCACTACTATCATGCTTAGCTTTTTGTCCGTATCTCACCTTCCAAGTATAGGCTATGGTCAGAGGCCCAACCTTTTCATCTGTCAGATCTGGGGATCTTATCTTTGCCGAGACCCTGTCACCGTGCTCCCTGGGTGAGGCTGTCTCTCTCAGCCTTGACAAGCAC
>NW_006485577.1:0-584 GCF_000325575.1 Pteropus alecto | reverse complement strand
AATCCGGATCTTGAACTTCCTTTCTTTGAGGTCAGCTTTCCCACGGGGGCCCTTCCTGTTGGAGCATCTTATTCCCTTTCCTCCTGCAGCCCCCGTCGGTACAGTTTCTATGACTCGGGTACTTTATAGGGAAACATGGTGGTGAGTTTCTTCAACTGGTCACGTCCACTGTCAAGTTAAAATGATCTAATTAAATATTTGCTACCAGAGATTGAATTGCGCGGACAGCTTAGATCTCTGGGCATTTCCTCCTGTATTTGCTGACGGTAGAAGAAAAGGCTTGAACTCTGCCATCTCCTCACCACTGGAAGGTCAAATTTCCTCTTTAACCTCATCATTATTTATCAGATCTTTGCTGAGCACCTCCTGTGTGCTAGGTGATACATTTTTGTCTTTCAGGATTCAGGTGGATAAAGCACAGCCCCTGGCCTCGGAGAGCTTACCGTTTAGGAGAAATCAGCCATGTAGTCAGACAATTCTAGTGCGCGTTATTAGTGCTTTGACGGGAGAAGGGCCCAGGAAACTGATGGAGCAATAGCGATGTGCAGTAGGAGAATCGGAGAAGGTGACACCTTGCTTGTGTC
>NW_006485576.1:0-584 GCF_000325575.1 Pteropus alecto | reverse complement strand
GCGAATGTCCCACTTCCCGATAATTGCGTAGGTGCTACGCTTTCCTCCAGATGAGTACGTCGCATGCCGTGCCACGTCGGAACTATGAAACGCCCGAAATGCAGCTTCCACACTGGCCTCACTTTGCCCTACGAGGAGACATTCTGGTTTAATCGGTCGATTTTGATTAAAACTTAGTGGAGAAATATGACAAAAAGACCACTTTGGAAGGAGTAGGAGGTCGGACTGGGGGCCCACGCAGGGTTCGAGGTCCCTTTTAGGAGTTGTGTTCTTAAGATTTTGTCAGTTATGGTGTAGGAATTATTTCTGTCCTGCCTGGGTCGCCTTGCAGGCCCAACTCCGAAGTGCGGCTGGCGGCCTCGTGAGAGGGGCTGGCTTAGGAAATGGGACAGGAGTTGACAGTCGTCCAGTACTTCTGAGGCGCCAGGCGCGTCCACTCGTCACGTTAACCGCCATCTCATTCGACCCGCACGAAACCCCAGGAGGCCAACAGCCCATTTGCAGATGAGGAGAAGGGGGCTCGGGCACTCGAGCCGTCCCTCGGGGTCGGGGTCTGGCCGAGGCGGCGCCGGGAGCTGTACCCC
>NW_006485575.1:0-584 GCF_000325575.1 Pteropus alecto | reverse complement strand
GCTCAGCAAAAGGCCCAGGGCACCCCGAGGCCTGACACCATCTACTGGATGCCTGTAAGACTCAAGCCACTGAAAGAGCTTTGGGAAGTATGTGAGTTGGGTGAGGGGTGAGGCCGGGTCTCAGGGAGTCACCAGGGTGGGCCGAGCGGTGTTCTCCAGGTTAATGCAGATTCCGATCGGGAGCCATTGCCCACCTGGGGCCACTCAGACACCCCCTCCCACCTGAGAGTTGTCCATGGTGGTCTTAGGCTGACCGCTGATCGCCTCCTGGGGCTCACGAGATGAGAACAGATGCTTGAGATGAGGCCAGATGCTTGAGATGAGGCCAGGGGCTTGGTGCTGAAAGAACCCGGCGGTTGGTGAGTGGGTGGAGCTGGGCGGGGCCCCAGGGGCATGGGGCGGGGCCAGTGGAGCTCACCAGGCCAATGAAAGTCCAGGTTTGGCCCGGTGGGGGCGGGCTCAGCACAGGCAAGATGGCGCCACCCGCCCACCCACACAGGCCGCTGGGGAGGAGGCCCCCGCACAGGGACAGTGGTGACCGCCCCTCCGGCCCTCGCCCTGAAGCCACACAGCCCAGTCTCTCC
>NW_006485574.1:0-584 GCF_000325575.1 Pteropus alecto | reverse complement strand
AAAAAAAATCAGCTCTGGGGATCTCAGCCCTGAGGATGCTATGGTTTAGGGCAAAGCAGCACTGCCTCTTCCCTGCCTCAGTTTCCCTATCTTGCATGCAGGCAGTATTCTGGGATTCATGGTAGGAAGGTACAGCCCTGGGAACCAATCCAGCACTCCTGCTTCACCCCTTTAGCAAGGGGAGCCCACGTCCCCCTCGGGCCCCAGGCAGACCTGGGAGTGTGGTGTTTAACTGAATTTGGCCTAATTACCTAATTGCACTAAGGAACAAGGCCTCTGGTGTTGGGGGTGGTAGAAAGCCAGGAGCCAAGAGACAGCCTCCAGGTTCCCTAGGCATTCAGGGAAGCAGTACCGGGCACCAGCGTCTTCATATTCCTTAACCTCCAGGTTGCTTGGAACCTTGGGAGGCAGGTGGCATGGTTCCCATTCCACAGGTGAGGAAACTGAGGCTAAAAGAGAAGCATCTCGCACCGGGACTCTAAGTCAGAAGAAGTAGAGAGGAAAATTTGAACCCATATTCCTTCTGTACTCGGGGCCTTTGCACATGCTATTCCTCTGCCTGGAATGCCTTTCTCCACCCTCTT
>NW_006485573.1:0-583 GCF_000325575.1 Pteropus alecto | reverse complement strand
AATGGAACCTGTGGACCCGCCTCCAGACTGGGATGGTCCTTTGCAGTCACCGACAGCTTATTTAGTCTTTGGAAAATAAAAAGCTGTAGGAGGTTGCCCCTCTACATGCATCCGGGCCTCAGGGTTTTGACCCTGAAAGTTATTTTTGGCCACAGACTTTTGTGTCCTTTCTGTCCTCTGACTGTATCCACCTGCCTATGCAGGCTTTGAGTTATAAATCAGAATATTTTTTCTTGGGAGTTTAGAGTGGATGACTGAAAACACCCATCCCTCAAGTTGCACTCACCATCATTTCGAGTTGATTTTCACTGCTATTTCCAGTTCCTACTCCTGTTTTCACAGGCAACCTATGAAATGATTGATCTCTGCCTGCCAAGCTTGTCGCCGGTCTGGAGGCACAGAACAATGTGGATTCTTAAGAGAGGGACTTACACTCAGTGATTAGCTTAGTTGGGGGAAGACCTGTGTCCCACACATAAGGCAGTTCTCTGACCCTTCCCCAACAGGGTTCTATGCCCTGAGCCCTACTGGCTGTAACCTCAGGACCCTTAGAGCAAGACTTTGTGACTATATGTCCAGCCTT
>NW_006485572.1:0-584 GCF_000325575.1 Pteropus alecto | reverse complement strand
CAAGGCTCTGGCTCTTACTGATTATGTGACATTGAGTCAGTAGCTTAATCTTTCTAAGCCTCATCTCTAAAATAGTGCAATTGTCAGAGCCTATCTCTAGCATTGTTGTGAATAACAAATGAATTACTATATGTAAAATTCTTAACACAGAAGGTGAAACATGGTATCTTCTTAAAAATGCTTTCTTTTATCATTGATATGAAGAGTTTTGGAGCATAAGATACGTGGGTCTCCAATGGTTATCCACTTGTGTTTTAGAGCTCTCCTCATTGCATTGAGGGGGAATATATATATATATATTCCCCCTCAATGCAATGAGGAGAGCTCTAAAACACAAGTGGATAACCATTGGAGACCCACGTATCTTATGCTCCAAAACTCTTCATATCAATGATAAAAGAAAGCATTTTTAAGAAGATACCATGTTTCACCTTCTGTGTTAAGAATTTTACATATAGTAATTCATTTGTTATTCACAACAATGCTAGAGATAGGCTCTGACAATTGCACTATTTTAGAGATGAGGCTTAGAAAGATTAAGCTACTGACTCAATGTCACATAATCAGTAAGAGCCAGAGCCTTG
>NW_006485571.1:0-583 GCF_000325575.1 Pteropus alecto | reverse complement strand
GCAATGAACATGGGGGTGCAGATATCTAGAAATCAGGACAGCGATTTCATTTCCTTTGGTGTACATACCCAGAAGTGGAGCACCAAGCGATTCTTAATCACACTAAAGTTCAAGAAGTGTTCGGGATGCTGTGGCTTGAGTAGAGGTCACAGGAGACAGAGAGAGAGAAAGGGAGGAAGGAAGGGGAGGGGGAGGGAGAAACGCGTATGCGAGGTATGTATATCTTGGAAAGATCTAATCACTTAAAGGCTTTATGCCCCTCTTCAGATTCCATCGCTTCCACATTCAATTTTACTCTGGTGAAAAACTGTTCCCAACGTAAGACTCTCTGACCCTTTTAACTATCGAAAGTGTTTTTTGGGAGGACTGCTTATCTTCCACCCGAAACAAGTCAGCCCGCGGACTGTGCCAAGGGAAGCACCGCCAGGGAATAGGTGAGCAGATCCTTCACGTCGGGACACAGGGAAGCAAGTGTTTCTTTCTCCAGTGAGGTGGCTGGACCTCTGGAATGAGAAGTCCCCAAAGGGACATTTTTCTGCACTTTTTAAACCAAAGTTTTAATTTATTATGTTTTTTTTTTTTT
>NW_006485570.1:0-583 GCF_000325575.1 Pteropus alecto | reverse complement strand
CGTCGGCCACGCTGACCGTCAGGGGTAATGATCACGTCTGGCTATGTGGACCAGTGGACCATATTGTTGTCTTATCATCACTTTCTGCCCTGTAAACTCATGGCTGTCTGTATGTCTCCAGCTGGGTCCCAAGCATCTCCTGGCTCCATCGCTCCATCCACATGTCCTGATGTTTGTGTCCCGTCTGTTATCTCCTTTCCTTTAATTCCATTTGTCTTTGTCACCACATGTGAATTCATTCTTATTTACACCACAGCCCTTACCTGTTTATATGGTCCTTTTGGGTATTTGTGTCCTAGAGACAGAGTCCCCAGACAGTCTGAAGTTCTCTGCTGACCCTCCCGGCCCTGCCTGCCAAATTCACAAAGAGTCTGAGGAGGGAAGAGGCCACAGAAGGCGCCATAGGCACTGGGCTGTGAGCTGAACAAGGCAGCGTCATGGAGTGGAGGAAGGGGTCCCAGACCCTCAGAGCTGGGGATAGAGTCAGCCTGAGGCAGGATGGGGCTGTGTGGGAGCTGGAGATCTAGGGCCTGGCCATGGTGGACACTGGGGAATTCTTGTGTGTATGTGGGTAGGAGAGGGC
>NW_006485569.1:0-583 GCF_000325575.1 Pteropus alecto | reverse complement strand
AATGCCCCTGTGATATGAATGGCCTGCAGTGGTGGCTCTGTGTCAGAAACAGAGTTCCTCACGAAGTGCCCAGTCTGTGACGGTGGACGTGGTGCCACGTCCAGCAAGATGGGTCCCGGCGGCCATGTCGCCACCTGAGCAGCACATATCAGTCCCGTTGGAGAACAGGTCCACACTGTGGCCTCTGCGGGAGTGATGCGGGTGGTTGGATTAACGGTGAGATTCGTCTCCAATGTCTGCAGCCCCCAAACCTGCCAGTGCCCAGTTCCCAAGGGGCAGACCAAACAGCCGGGCCACTGGCGATGTCCTGAGAGCCAGGAGAACACGAGATTTACTAAGGGGGGTGTTGGCGGGGGCTGAGGACGGCCTCGAGTTCTGCCCGCTGACAGGAGCGACCACGACCATTGTCGGTCCTGCCGAGTGGGGGCTGGGTGTGAACGGCTGTGGGGCCAGGGGACACCCCTGGGTCTCAGCTCAGCCCATCATCGGCGAAGCAGGCCCAGGCATTCAGGGACACCGATGTAAGTGCGGGCCCCATCGAGCCACCAGCTTTATCTCGGGTGGCAGAGTAGAGGGCAAATGG
>NW_006485568.1:0-583 GCF_000325575.1 Pteropus alecto | reverse complement strand
GTCTCTGCGCCCGGGAGTGTGGTCCCCACAGGGACCTCGCCGAAACCCTCAGAGGAGGCACAGGGTCGCGAGCAATGACGTGGGTCCCCTGCAGCTCGCACCTGGAGGCCTCACCTGGAGCCGTACTTGTGTGGCCCGCACGGGCGGCCACTGCTTCCCCCAGGGGCGGCAGCTCCGTAGAACCCGGGAGGCACCAGATTCCCCCGGGCAAACCTGAACCGTGAGTGTGTCCCCTCTTGTGCCCACGGGCTCGTGACAACCCAACCAAGGGGCGTGACGCCTTCGGCGGCTCCCGGGGGACCTGCTTCTATCGGCCCCGCTGAGCGGTCTCCTCGGGTTTTGTTCCCTCTTAGTCTGGAATTTCACTGGCTTGGGACGGAAAGGTGAGCGGAGGGGGTGAAGCGGCTGCGGGACACCTCCAGATGCGACGCGCCTGCCCCGCGCCCGAGAGCTCCCCTTCGCTCAGGAAAAGAAAAGAAGCCGTTTTTCTGCATGTAAATTTCAAATGCCACTTTAAAAAAAAAGCTAACGCTGCACATAACGCTTTCCACAGATGAACTCCCCATGGGCATCGTTTTTTTTT
>NW_006485567.1:0-583 GCF_000325575.1 Pteropus alecto | reverse complement strand
CGGGAGAACAGGAGACGTTGTCCTTCCCGCGGACGTCCGCACACTGCAGAGGTGAAGTCCAGCCTGGGTCCCAACATCCCAAATGTGTTTATCATATTTTCCGGTCTGGCTTCTACAGTGGAGAACGTATAATGGACACGGAACCCAGTGTAGGCGGCCGAGGGGCCGCCTAGGTCCTGGTGAGTCCTGGGTGCCGACAACCTCTCCGTGGAAATGTGGACAGAACCAGGCACGAACACCGCAGCTGTGGCGCAGTAGGAACGAGCTGTCGTTGGACGTGCCGTGGTCAAGGAGTCCTCCGTGACCGGTGGAACGCCCCCGTGACCCGTTGTGGTTCCCGAAATCCGTATTTTCTTCCTCCACATAAGCCAAGACCCGCTCTGCGGTGATCGTGGCCCATGAGGTCGATTCCCCGGCGCACAGGGCTCCGGGAATGACCGTGACACCGCTCGGCTTCGTTCTTCTGGCTGATGCCGCTCGCCTGGATGTGGGAACCAACTCCAGTGAGCCTCGGGCCTGGCCGCGGTCCTGTGTCTGGGCTCAAAAACGGAAGGGCAGTGGGTGTCCTCATGCCGGGCACACA
>NW_006485566.1:0-583 GCF_000325575.1 Pteropus alecto | reverse complement strand
GTCATTCTCTCTATTCATGACGCTTTTATTTCTGCTCTTCTCCTGACTGGTGCTTCTTTCTCTCTAAAAATATTTTTTGTGAGGGTAGAAATGCTGCTGTTGCTGCTGCTGCTGCTAATGATAATGATAACGATATAAATAAAAAGCGGCTACCGATGACCGGAAGCGTAATATGACCAAAAACTGTGCTTGGTTGTTTATTTCTATGATTTCATTAAATCCTTACCAAAATCTATATGTACTTCCAATTCCTATTCTCTCCATTTCACAAATGATCAATACAGATTAGTAACTTGTCCAAGGTCAAAGGGTAATAAATAGCAAAGCTGGGATTCAAATTTACCTCTCACTGACCCAGAATGTGTGTCCTTAACCACTAAGCCAAGAGATCGTTCTCGGACTAAGGACACCTTTCCTAGCAATTTGACTAAGTTGTCTTCTTTAGAAGTTTTAGGAAAGTGTTTAATCATTAAACTCAGTTCTAGAAATCTTTAAAATGTTCCCAAATCCTGTCTTCAGGGAAGACCTAGATCCAATCCTCTTGGGTGTGAGTAGAGAACAACTGACCAAAACCCATCGAGAG
>NW_006485565.1:0-583 GCF_000325575.1 Pteropus alecto | reverse complement strand
TTATCACTGCTGAGCGAGGGTTGATGGGAGAAGCACCACAGTTGACGGCACGTGGCTGGAGCCTCCTACTCCGTGGTCAGTGACCTGGTCTTGGGGCTGAGTGAATGGCCAGCACCCAGAGCCCAGCACGGGGCATTTACCACCACCTATGAACCCGTCCTGACCCAGGAACCGCTGGGTTCCCGCAGTCCACAAAAGAGTGGTCTGTGCTCCCCGTGAAAACGTCTGCGCTGCAGCTTCTTTGGGGCTGAAAATCCCTGACCTGACTCTACACCTGCATCGAGACTGTTCCACGGGCGGTTTCAGAGTGGCGTCAGCGTGTGTGTTGACAGCCCCAGGCCCGCCCGCCCAGCCGGACTCACCAGTTTCCAGAGGTTCTGGGCAGGCATGGAGATGTTGTAATCCACGTAGCAGGAGACCTCCTGTGAGTGGGGGCTCAGGGGGGCCGCCACGTCATGCCTGGAAGACAGAACAACGCTCAGGGCCCCACGCCCCAAAAGGCCGCCCGCTTCCCCAGGGCAAAAAGCCGCTTTCACAGGCAAAGCAGCTCAGCCTCAAAGGACAACCGGCCAGAGTCGCTACT
>NW_006485564.1:0-583 GCF_000325575.1 Pteropus alecto | reverse complement strand
CACAGGATATGGCAACAATCACTAACTGTATTTTAGGACTCCTTTGTTTCTCATCGTATTTCCAGGCAAAGTAGGCATATTCCAGAACAAGTGGGCAACAGTTACGAATACCTTCCCAAGACTATATGGCACGGGAAAACAAGATGAATGTTCTCAGTTTAGCCCTCATTAACTCAGAGTAGTTGAACAAGATTTTTCTGCAAAGGGCTCTCTCCATCTGCAGCGACAGGAGGGAGGAGACCGTCCATCTACTCGAATGCGTGTAATCGTGGAGGCTCCTTCCCCTAAGGCCCGCTTCTGTACGTTGTACTGTTAAACATTTATTTAAAGACGATACGACAGCAAAGGCGTTTTGTCCACTGGCAACAAATACAGCAGGCCCTCTAATAAAGTTGTTTTCTTCAACATCATTTCGTTACAATATCGATGAGAGAAAAACTGATTCCCAGCTGAGGCCACTGTCTGTGGAGCGTGCACCTTCTCCGCATATCCGCGCGGGTTTTCTCTGGCGATCGGTTTCTTCCCGCGTCCCAAAGATGTGCACGAGTGGATTGGTGTGTCTAAATTGTCCCGGTCGGAGTGC
>NW_006485563.1:0-583 GCF_000325575.1 Pteropus alecto | reverse complement strand
GTTATTAAATTTGGTGTTACATACTTTTTCATAGTTTTAATTCATTTTTATAGTCCATATCTATCTTGCTCAGTATGATGTCTCTGTCACCTAGCATAGGACCTGGCACCGGAACTTATTGAATGGATGACTTCATATCCATGACAATATTTTGGCTAATCTTCCTTAGCTGCTGGAGCTGTCAGTGTTGGATGCTACTTGTACGTGAGTGACTTACCTGGGCCATATATGGAGCATTGGTGTTATGTAAATGCTGTGGTGATTGTTTTGCATAATGTATGTTTATGTTGTTGGTTAATAAGGGTAAAGCCACAGTCATGTGTACAAGGACTGAGGTTATACCTGAAGGGTGAGGTCATACTTGAAGGGTGAGATAATTCATTGTGTTGTCAACTAGGCATGAAGCCTCTGACTTACAATTGGTTGGGAGAAGTGTAGGTGAGTAACAGAATGGGGAGTCTTTCTTGTCAATATGACTTAGGAAGAGATGTTGAGAAGGAGGTCTTTACATGATACCCTCCATGTAGTCTCTTTTTCTCTGAGTTCCAACCCTAAGATTATACCTGTGAAATGATATAGCAAT
>NW_006485562.1:0-583 GCF_000325575.1 Pteropus alecto | reverse complement strand
ACACTTCACTGGGATCTACCGATGGCAGCCATAACCAGGATCTGGATCACACAATGGGGACAGGTTCCAGGACCGTTGGAAAGGGTGTGGGTGAGGATGGGCAAGGAGCTGCATTGGAGTGTGGGTTTAGTACCAGGTAACTTGCTCTTGGTATTTACATACAGAATCAGTTGGCTCTATTTCTTACAAATACACATGGAAAGAAAGGAAGATTTGATCATTACTTTAGGAAGCTGTTGCTTTGCAATAACATCATCAGAAATAGACACAATTCATTCAGATTCAAATTTTAGTAGCAGGAAATAAATATCAAAACATCACCACTAGCCCTCAGTACAAAACCTCTGCCCCACCAGATCCTTCCTCCTTGTCCCATCCCCTAGCACCCTCTGGCTGCTACCACTTCACTGCTGTCGTCCCCCACACGTAACCACATCGTTGTCAGCAGGAGAAGCGGGAGTGAAACAGGCCAAAACTGTGCTACAAAATCTGTCCCCACTTGCTTTCATACCTTGAACTTCTTCAAGGATCTGATCTTCCAGTAGGAGCGATAAATAGCTTCTTAGGGGAAAAAACATCTTTT
>NW_006485561.1:0-583 GCF_000325575.1 Pteropus alecto | reverse complement strand
AACTCTGTACCCATTAAACTGTAACCCGCCCTCTGGTACCCACCATTCTGGTTTCTATCTTTATAATTTTGACTACGTACCTCATAAAAGTGGAATTTTACAGTATTTGCCTTTCTCTGACTGGAGCGTTTCACTTAGCATAATGTCTTTCGGTTTATTCATGTTGTAGCGTATGTCAGAATTTCCTTCCTTTTAAAGACAGAATAATGCTCCCTTATATGGATATACCCCATTTTCTTTATCACTGCATCCGTCGATGGATGTTTGGGGCAAGAACTTTTATATGGTTTGTTAAGCAATGACTAGAACAGATTCTGACTTGGTAGGGGCTCAACAAATAACTGTTGAATGCATTTTAGTTATGTTGAACATGAGGTGACAGTGAGCTCTCCAAGTGGACTGTCCAACAGGTGCTCTAGTATGACTGAGGACTAACAGTGAGGTGAGGGATGAAGCCCGTGGTGTGAAGGTACTCCAGGGCACAGGGGCGGAGCGATAGAGCATGAGCCTGGGCTCAACACAGCTGGGAACAGAGTCATGGAAGATGCAGGAAAGATGGTCTCAGGGTAGTGCCATGGGCTCA
>NW_006485560.1:0-583 GCF_000325575.1 Pteropus alecto | reverse complement strand
CTGAACGGATGGGGAAAGTCACTGAGGTATTGGTTGCGTTGCTTCAATCTGAAATCCTTGTTCTGAGTGCTGGAGTCGTAGCGATGTAGTGCTGGTTTGGCCCTGGCTTGACCGTGTCCCTGAAACCTTAGGGTTTGAAGAACAGTGGAATTACTCTGTGGCAAGGGAGACTTCTGGGGTTGCTGTCATTTTCTGTGTTTTGATCCCTGGTTACACAGGTGGTAGGCTTTGTGAAAATTCATCAAGCTATACACTTATGATTAGTGTATTTTCTGTATGTATTTTATACATCAATTTAAAAGTTTACTTAAAAATATTTAATGATACCAATAAAGTGTTAAAATTTTAAGGTAGGTTAAGGTTATTCGTTTAAAAGAAAAAATTATATTTTTTAGAGATATGCATTGAAACATTTAGGGATAAAAAAATTAGGGAATTAGGGATAAAAAAATACCTAGGGGTTGGGGAGAGGGTGAATGGATAGAAATGTAGATGAATCAAGACTGGCTAAGGGTAGATAACTGGGAAATAGGCACATGTTGGTTCAATATACTCCCTACTTTTATTTATATATATATATTTT
>NW_006485559.1:0-583 GCF_000325575.1 Pteropus alecto | reverse complement strand
GGAATTTTATGGTTTTAGGTCTTACATTTAAGTCTGCTGTGAATTTTCTTGTACATATTACCTGGTGTGTGCTAGTTTCAATAAGGCAGTTTTTCAAACTGTGGTTTGTGATCCATAATTGAATTATAAAATCAATTTAGTGGGTCATGAGTAGCATTAAAAGGAAATTCTTACAGTAAACTAGACTAGACTAGAAAATGTCAGAATGAATTATATATATATGAGAATTATTTCATAAAACTTTTGCTTTAGTATGCGTGAGTGCATGTGTATGTAACATATATGCATGCATTGAATTGTGATATAAAATATATTTTTTATTGGGGGTCATGGCCGAAAATTTTGAAAGCTGCTGTTCCAGTGTACATGGTTAGGAGTAGGTTTTGATGTCACAATTTACATCTTTTTACATTGTGTGTCCATTAACAATTTATTTTAGCTGTAGCTATTTTTAATGCTTTGTCCTTTAATCTTTATATGAGAATTAACCAGTTAACACACCACCATATTACAGTATTAAAGTATTTTACGAGTTATTGTATATTTTTATATGTTTTCATGTTACTAATTAGCATCTTTTCAT
>NW_006485558.1:0-583 GCF_000325575.1 Pteropus alecto | reverse complement strand
TCACTGTAGTTAAGAGACTCGTCGGACGTCGCCAGCAACACGCTGTGGCCGTCCGGAGAGATTTCAGTGCTCGCAGCTTCTCTCCTCGCTCCGTCTTTAATCCGTATCGACCTGCGCTGCTGTGTAACAAACCGCCCCGTAACTCAGAGACGGAAGAAGGAAACGCTTATCGTAGGCGGTGGTCGATTCGATCCGCTGGCAGGTGCCACGGACCATGGCAGCGCGAGCCGGTCCGGGCCAGGCTCACTGCATGTCCGGTGCCGCTGAGTGTGTCTGGCAGGGTTTGTCCGGTCCAAAAGGACCCCATCGTCAGTGGGCCAGCAGATGGCTGGCACTTAGCCATAGGAAAAGGGGTGTGCGGGTCATGCGTCTCCCTCATCCAGAGGCCAGCCCGGGAGTTTTCTCACGAAGGCAGCGGGGAGCCAGAGACGGGGAGCCCCGGGCTGGGGGCCGGATGGCGGGGCTTCCTCTGCGTTTTACTGCCTAACGGGTCACAAGGCCAGCTCAGAGGCCCGGCCTGGGGCGACGGGCTCGCCGCTCGTTAAGATGACCCGCAAAGTCACGCGGCAAAGAGGTGTGAAGA
>NW_006485557.1:0-583 GCF_000325575.1 Pteropus alecto | reverse complement strand
GCTCCCCTTCCCAGGGGTCAGGGTTAGGGGTGAAATTTCCAACCCTGTAATCAAACCTTCGTCTTTCTGGAGACTAGCCCTCATCTTGAAACTATCTAGGGGCCCATCAAGAGTCACTTATTAGAATAGAAGATGCTCCCACACCCTTATCGCTCAGGAAATTGCAAGCGATTTAGGAACTCTGTGCCAGGAACCTGGGACAAAGACCAAATAGCCTTCTACGATATCACCAGTAGTTATTGTTCTCTTTTTTGTACAGATGGGAAAACTGGAGCTTAGAGAGGTTAATTAACTTCAGCAAGGTCATACAGCTAGTAACCTGAAAAGGCTGATTTGAGCCTTAATCATTAGCCTCTACTGCCGTCCAATCTTATGGTCTAATGTGAGAGCTCCCTTAAGAAAAAATTAACGTCATGATGGGAGAACTATCAAAATGCTTCTGAAAATATAGGAGGGGCCACATTGCCTTTGTGTGAAGGTAACCCATGCATAACAATCACTATATACCTATGGTATAGTATATTTTGGGGTACAGTAAGGAGGTCCAAATGGCTCATGTATTGTTTTGATAAATGGGGAGACA
>NW_006485556.1:0-583 GCF_000325575.1 Pteropus alecto | reverse complement strand
TCCAAAGCAAAACTGGTAGGTGGAGTTTATCTGGCGTGGCCACGAAACCCCGAACCCCAGTTTAATGTGTGCCGTTAGCGGGAGGGGCGAGAGCCGTGGAGACGACTTAGCTCACGTGGAAAAGGCCCCACGAACGCGGTGGGCGACGTGGCGGGTCCGAAAACGTCACGGAAGGAAAATCGCACGAGCTCGGGGTGCGAAGATAGAATTTAACATCCGGGCAAAGTCGGTCAAACCAAACTCAGCATACGGGGTCCAGACCTGGACGCTGGCGACCAAGGCTTAAGCAAGCCGGCCTGGGTCCCAAGGGAAATGTATGGAAGAGACCGGAAAGTGGGCGACACCCGGCGACGCATCGCAGGCCGCTGGCCCATTCCCAAACCCGCCGCCGATCAGCCGTGGGGCTTTGCGGCTCCTTAACCCACGTGAGTCCCCGTTTTCTTACCTGAAACACAAGCAGAGCTTGGAAACTTTCTCCAGATGAGAGTCGTGGGAATCATTATGCCCGCGGAGAAGCACGTACCCGGCAAGTTTGCTGAAGCACCATCGTCATCCGAAAACTCACCGTCGTCGTCGTCATCCA
>NW_006485555.1:0-583 GCF_000325575.1 Pteropus alecto | reverse complement strand
GGGGATAGCTCTGTGACTGTCCGGGGAGGCTGGAGTGTGTGGCAGGTGTAGCTTTAGAGGAGCAGGGAACTGTGGGAAGACGGGGCGGCAGGTGGGGGTGGTCAGGGGATCACCTGGTGGCTACGTCGAACCTCTCATTGACGAGGCTGACCCTCCAGGAGCTGGCCCCCTGCTTTTTCCTCTCAGTCTCCCAGTCTTCTGATGTCTCCAAGAGGGGAATGGATGGCTTTCTGGAGCCAGAACTCTGGCCTACGCGTGAGGCGTGGAGGAGGAGGGAGAGGAACCAGAGACGCCTTCTCAGCTCTTGTGTCTTCAGCAGCCTCTGTTTTTCAGTCTCTACCCTTTCCTTGCCCCAAAGCATCCTCACTCACCAGCCTTGCTCAGGGTTATTCCTGTGTACGGTTGGGCTCGACTGCTCTGAGCTCTGGCTTGGACAATGGCCATGGTCACCTATGGGGAAAGGACAGTCCATCCTTTGGGCTCAGACTGAAGCGAAAGAAGAAAATGGGGCCCATGTGTTTCTTCACTGTCTTTGCCACCAGTAGAAAAGAACAGCGAAGACAGTCCCTGACGAGGGAGCTTC
>NW_006485554.1:0-582 GCF_000325575.1 Pteropus alecto | reverse complement strand
CTTTTATCTTTCATTTTGTTAATGTGGTGTATCATGTTGATTGTCTTGCAGATATTAAACCATCCTTGCATCCCACTTGATCATGCTGTACAATCCTTTTAAAGTATTGCAAATCTGGTTTCTTAGTATTTTGTTGAGGATTTTTACATCTATATTTATCGGGGATATTGGCCAGTAATTTTCTTTCCCTGTTGTGTCTTTGTCTGGTTTTGGTATCAGGCTCAGACTGTTCTGATTGCTGCTTTGACTCTACTGTCCTTCATGATAACCACACCCACCTTGACTTTTGCAGTTGAGTGCCACCACTTGGGACCTGACACCCCAGGATCAACTACGCCCATTGCATTTAGGTTTCCCAATTCAGTGATTGCAGTTCCCACTGTGAGGTCTGGCTTCCTTAGAATAGTGATCACGAAGCTTGAGGAGCTCCCCTCATAAATTTGTTTCTCACAGTATTGGCAAAGATATGTCTCTATACACTCCCATTGTGGGTGAATAGGTCTTAAATAAAAAATTCACTGTAACATTACAATCTTCATAAGTCTTTGAATCCCTTTCTTTGCAGTAAACCAAGGAAGATCT
>NW_006485553.1:0-581 GCF_000325575.1 Pteropus alecto | reverse complement strand
CCTTTACCACTTTATACCTCCGCAAGTCATAATTATCTTCTCAGTTTAGGCTACAAATTCATTATCTTCAATATCAGCTGAACCCTCAAAAAATATCCCATAATGCTCTACCCATTCCTGGTCAGTTTTCCTCTCCATTTCTTAACTCAACAATTTCTAAATTTATCACTCTTCCCAAAGACTCTATCCCTCTAGTACCATTATGATGTTTATAACAATTACTGTAGGATAGATATGTAGAAGTGCAGATTTTTATTTAGTAGAATGTTTAATATCACAGGATTTCCTATCCATTGCAATAATAATGAACAAAACAGCATGGTAGAGATACCACTTCTATATCTTATAGAGATACACATCTCTTTAAGAGATAGTATACATTTATAGGTGACAGCACACTCCCGTATTGGGTATTTTATTGGAGCTTCACAATAATCTGTAGATTTTGTACCAATTATCTCTAACTTTGGTTAGTATGATTATCTTAAAATGCCTGTAGACACAGTATCAATTTGGGGAGCAATAACTTAATATTCTATAAGTAAAAATGGAGTGACAAAAAGCAAGATGGGTGTGTGTGT
>NW_006485552.1:0-582 GCF_000325575.1 Pteropus alecto | reverse complement strand
AAAAAAGATACAAATTGATTTGATACAATTCTTTATTTTTTAAAAAAAAGAGTAAAGTCTCTACTATGGGGAAAAAATATAATGTTGTGGTCATATTTACATTTGCTCAATCCTAGAAGTATAGGTCTAGACTGCCCTATAGTGGTCAGATTTATTTCTGTGAGAATAATCTGGAAAACTCCTGAACAAACATAAACCATCGTGGGATTCAGGGTGGCAACTGGCCTGACAGAGTCTTGTTTATTTTAAACATGTACCCATATTATTTTAACCCAAACTTTAAATGCTATCAAAATGTTTTAAAATATTCAAATCCAAAGCAAATTATCATTTCCAGAGAGGCCTGCAAAATAGGATATACGACCATCTCTGTCATCTGCTTTGCCAGTGGCAAAGGCTCTCCTCTGTAAGTGTGTGAAAGTGTCACATTATCTGGTGCACCCAGGCCTTATGGGAGTCAAACAGCTACTCAACTGCTTAAGCTGGCCAACAGTGCACTCTGGAGACAAAGCACGAAAAGCAGATGCCAGAAGGAAGCTGCCAACAAAGGGGATGTCCCCCACTGAGACCACCTGTCCTTCC
>NW_006485551.1:0-582 GCF_000325575.1 Pteropus alecto | reverse complement strand
TACTGCAAGGTGGCTCTCCGGAAGGGTGATACCTGTCCACCACGCCCGTAAAGCACAAGGGTATGTGTCTCCTCACACTGTGACCATGCCTGACGTAGTAAACCATTCTAATATTTGCAGTTGCAAGGAGGGCGTCATTGTGGTTTTTACTTCCTTTCTCTGAATGCTCATGTTTGATCATCTCTTCATGTCACTGTTAACTCTTGGACCACTCATTCTGTGAATTGCCAGTTCAGATCCTTTGCCAACTTTTCCACTGCTTTTCCTGTCTTTCCAGTTGTATTGCAAGACTTCTTCTATTAGTGTTTAGTGCATTTAACTTTAAATGCCCACTTGTCTGATATTTATATTTCCAAAGCTAGTTTCTTTCTGTTTATATTTATCTGATATACCTTTGCCTAATACTATATTTTTCTTTGTGTGTATGTGTGTAAGCATTTCTCTGTGAACAGCATATAGTTACTTGGTTTTATGGCATTTTGTCTTCACTCAATCTGTCATTTACCAGAAGAATTCAGTACGTTTATATTCAGTATCACAACTCATATTCTTGATTTTATTTCTGTCATATTAGTGTTTTAT
>NW_006485550.1:0-582 GCF_000325575.1 Pteropus alecto | reverse complement strand
GAGATAAGGACAATGGGGACTGGATAGCAAAGAAATCCACTCACCCAGCAAACACAGACCAGGATCAGACAGAACTTCCCAGTCATGATGGAGGGGTAATGGAGTGGGCGGCAGATGGCCAGGTACCTATCATAAGCCATAACTGATAAGAAGAAACACTCTGCTGTGCCCAGTGAGAAAAAGAAATAGAATTGAAGGAAGCAGCCAGTGAAGGAGATGGTCTTGGTATCAGAGAGGATGTTAGCCAACATGTTTGGAATAGTGGTGGAAACATACCACATCTCTAGGAAGGCAAAGTTTCCCAAGAAGAGGTACATGGGCGTGTGGAGCTGCCTGTCCCATTTGACGGCACAGACAATAGCCCCATTCCCCAGCAGCGTCAGCAGATAGACTACCAGGATTAACGAGAAGAAGAAGTTCTGCATCTCCCTTGGACCAGGGAAACCCAGGAGGACAAACTCAGTCACAAAATGTGTTGTTGTGTTCTGGGATCCCAAAGCTGTTAGAGACACAGAAGCAATTAAGGAGTGAATAGTAATGAACATTTGAAGGTTTTACTAACAAATTGCTTGAGAATGTACA
>NW_006485549.1:0-582 GCF_000325575.1 Pteropus alecto | reverse complement strand
TTTTTTTTTTAAATTACACAGTTTGGAAAATATAATACCTGCTTTGTATGTAGTTGTTCAACAATCCCAGTATATAATAAAACAAAGGAATGGTTAGGAAATAGTTAAACAATGAAAAAGGAAAAAAGAGTCTATACTGTTAACTACTTTAATTATAATTGCTACTTTGATCATGTAACAACATTTAATTTTAGGTGAGGCCACATACGTATGTATATTTTCTCTTATTTTCAGAATCAAATATACAATTTTCTTTTCTAAACTACTCCTGTTGTATGCTCGCCAGTTTAAGTATATTCAACTTCCTTTAAAATATAGACTTACTCCCATTATTTTTTTGAAGCAATAGGTCTGATACTTGTTAATAATGGGCTGGTTTTTACTACTTTTTAAAAATAATTTTATATCATTTCTATGCTATAATTTATTAACCATGTCTTTTTCCCCACTATCACATTGCATACTTGACAGCAGTTATCTTGATTAATTTAATTATAGATTAGGCACTACTCCTGAATTCAGAAGTTATTAAAATAATATTTTACATGTTTCATTCTTTATCCAGAACATTTTCACATGCAT
>NW_006485548.1:0-582 GCF_000325575.1 Pteropus alecto | reverse complement strand
AACTATTTTGTAACTACCAATTTGTTCTTCTTAATTTTCGATAGTTCATTTCTTTTTAGTGAAGAATAACATTTCACTTTCTGGAGGTACCACAGTTTATTTATCTCTTCACCTAATGAAGGACATCTCGGTCATTTCCAAGTTTTGACTGTTAGGAACTGAGATGCTATAAACACTCACTTGCAGGTTTTTATGTGGACATAAGTTTTCAGCTGCTCTCGGTGTATACCAAGGAGTGCAACTGCTACACTGTATGGTAAAAGTATGTTTGGTTTTGTGTGAAACCACCAAACTGTCTTTCAAGTTAATTGCACCATCCTGCATTCTTACCAGCAGTGAATGAGAGCGTTGCTGTTACTCCACATCCTCGCCAGCATTTGGTGTTGTTACTGTTTCAGATTTTGGTTGTTCTCATAATTCTAATAGGTGTGTAGTGTTGTTTCATTGTTTTTTTAATTTGCATTTCCCTGCGGATATGTGATGTGGAGCATCTTTTCATATGCTTCTTTGCTATCTGTATATCTTCTTCGATGAGGTGTCTGTTGAGGTCTTTGGCTCATTTTTTAATCTTTTATTTTTTTT
>NW_006485547.1:0-582 GCF_000325575.1 Pteropus alecto | reverse complement strand
GGGGGGTCACGGGTATGTCTCGTACTTGACTGCGGTGATGGTTTCACAGGCGGATGCGTATATCCACACTCATCGAAGTGTATACATTAAATACATGTGGTGTTTCGTATATTATTACCTATACATTGATTAAGCTGTCAAAAAAAAAAATCTCACCTCCAAAATTAATGGTTTTCCACCCAGAGGATAATCAAAAGAAAAGAATTCTTTTGGTGCCATTTATGAAGGAAATTCTCTTTAAGAGGTTCTAAAAACAGTCTGAGCAGCGCAGTGCTGCTGCCATTAGGAGGGGTCTCACCTTGACCGTGACCACGTGCAGCTCTCATAATCGTGTGGGAGCCCAGCTTGCGGTATAATTGGTTTGTTAAAACCCATGAAGCTTTAATTAAGTGATTAACTCGTTCCGCAAATGTGCTGCGAGCACAGGCACGTGTGAGGCACAGCTCCAGCTGCGGGGTACACAGCTGCACCGCCTGAAAGCCCCGCCTCTCCGGAGGGTCCGCGAACAGCGCTGGTCCGATGGATGGATTCACGCTGAATGATCATTCGGTGACGGTTGTTACATGGTGGCTTTAAACACAC
>NW_006485546.1:0-582 GCF_000325575.1 Pteropus alecto | reverse complement strand
TTACTGTACCTTTGGAGTTTAGCTTGAAATCAGGGGGCGTGATACCTCTGCTTTGTTCTTTCTCAAGATATCTTTTGCTATTTGGGGTCTTTGTGGTTCCATGTAAATGTCCTGAGAAGAATGCCATTGGTATTTTAAGAGGGATTGCATTGGATCCTACACCGATTTAGGTAGTAAGGACATTTAAACAGTATTAATCTTTTCACTCCGTAAGCATGGTATACCCTTCCATTTATTTATATCTTCTTCAATTTCTTTCTCTAGCTTTCAGAGCAGAGATCCTTCACCTTGTTTAAATTTATCTCTTGGTATTTTATGCTTTTTAATGCAATCGTAAATGGGACTGTTTTCTTTGTTTCTGCTTCTGATTATTTGTTATCGATGTATAGAAATGCATCGGGATTTCCAGATATCAATTTCGTATCCAGAAACTTTACCAAGTTAATTTATTAGTTTTAATAGTTATTTTGGTGTCATCTGTAGAAACCCCTAACAGGGTCCCTGGAAACTATCGCTCAACAATTAAAAAGTCCCAGCCTCTCATATACCTTCATGGAAACTAAAGAAAAGCATGAGTTCATA
>NW_006485545.1:0-582 GCF_000325575.1 Pteropus alecto | reverse complement strand
TGACTGGCAGGCCAGTCAAGCCACTCATTCATTCAGTCATTCACACACCAGCTTAAAACATCAACGCCCCTCTTTAGTAAGACCCTGAGCTATGTCCTCTCCCTCCGGGAGGACCCTGATCTCTTTCCCCTCCTTGGAGGACTCTGATGTTTCCACCACTGGGAAGACCCTGACCTGTGTCTTCAAACTAAAGACTGGGAGGTGATCAAGCTCCTATTCCGTCTGACGTTGGGACCTGACTCGGGGCAGAACCCAGGACATAACATTATCCTGCGTCTGTTCATGGTGAGTTAATCTATCCCTCCTATAAGTCTGATTGGAGGATCAGCTGTCCCAGGAGTCAGGGCTCCGGCTGAAAAGAGAACCCGGAATAATCGTCGGCAGGAGCACTTCCTCATTCGTCTAGGAGCCCATCCACACTGGCTCAGCCAAGTTGAAGATCCAGTGGCTCAAAGGACGGGCATGGCTGTAAATCTCTCTGGGTCCTCCAGAATGTTGCAGGAAAGTTGAAAAAACTCAGACCAGAGAGAAATCAAGCACACCTATGATTTAGAGTACTCAATTGTATTACACCGGCGGTCC
>NW_006485544.1:0-582 GCF_000325575.1 Pteropus alecto | reverse complement strand
TCTGATTGGTCAGTAAAGATACAAATGAGGATATATCAGCACAGCTCTGATTGGACAGGAAAAGTGTCAGATCTATGGGTTGAATTTCAATCCTAGGAGCTCTGTTATGTAAAGGCTGACTCATAATGCAGAAACAGTGCACAGGCTGTGAGCTCACCCTTTGGCTTTTCTCTGATATGCAGTTTGCATGACAGGCCTCTGCCATAATGGCTGCTAGACTCCACTTTCGAATTGGGTCCAATGAAGCACAAGGAGTCCTTCTTAGCAGGTATTTCCTTTCTTGGGGTCAAAACAAGGAAGGAGAGATTATGACTACAGAACTGAAAATCAAAGGCATTCTTTAGAATAAGCATCACTATGTTAGTTTATCTGCATCTGTAGAAATTCTTTCCTTAGCTTGTTAACACCCATAGAAATTTCTTCCTTCTATTCAAGTAATTATCCTCCTTCCTGATCTTATAAATACTCTATGATTCACCGCCTATTAGGAGCACTATTTGGGTTTCTGCCTAAAACAATGCTTCTGGAATAGTTATTCTTTTGAATCTCAAATTGGCACTTATTGCCTCTCGCCTTGATTTT
>NW_006485543.1:0-582 GCF_000325575.1 Pteropus alecto | reverse complement strand
GGCAGCCCCACACAGACCTCATGCCGCTCCCTACGCAGCAGTTCCCAGGAGCAGAGTCACTATGGGATGTGACAGCCCTCTGTCCGTCCACCTCCAGTCCCCCTCTTCCAAGGTGCAGGGGACAAGGCCACCTAGTCTGGGACCCAGAGAGGAAATCTGCTCCGTAGACACGACTGTTTCGGAGGGGAGATGACAGGCCTGGGACAGCATCAGGGCTGATAGAGCCTCCTGCAAACTCAGAATCCGACAGGCTCAGGCAGCTGCATTAAAATCTAAACAGTCTTTCCTGTGGATTTTTCCGATTAATGCAAATTTGTTTTGCTTTGCAAATTGAAAATCAGTTGCAAGCACCTGGCGTAAGAAATCCAGCAGGGAGTGGAGAAGCCTGCGGAGAAGCCAGGCTCCTCATGCCAGCCAGCCAGCCCCGGCCTTGCCCACCTCTGGTCTCTGGGCAGCCAGGCCTCCTCCCAGGTTCTCAGGTTCTCGGCTGGGTGACACCCCCACCTACTCTCAGCTCTCTGTCTGGCAAGACTGACTGCACCCAAGTGGTTTCCAGACGCGGGGACTCCCAGGCCTCTTTTT
>NW_006485542.1:0-582 GCF_000325575.1 Pteropus alecto | reverse complement strand
GGGACTGGGTTGTGGGGAGAGGGAGGATAAGAGGCAGCAGGACCCAGAGTGTTTATACCCTGGGGACCGTCCTAAGGAGTTCAGGTTCTAGTTCATGCGCATTCAGAGAAGGGCTTTGCACAGGGACATGAAAAGTTATGTTTTAGCAAGATCATTGTGGATGCAGGATATAGAAGGGCCCAGAGAGGTGTAGCCTCTAAGAAGGTGACTTTGCCTCTCTCACCCCATCAGGAAGTATCCCCCTTAGCAAGGTCAACTCAGAGAAAAGGTGGCTGTCCACTGGAGTAGCAGGCACTGAGCTGCTCCTCCTGTAGCCCAAGCAGATTCTCTGGGCAGTCAGCTCTAACCATAGTTGGCTCCCTCTACTATGGCCAAGAAGTGTACCTTGAGTAAAACTATCTTGGAGGAAGGACATTTGGAGGAGTTATTGGAAGGAAGGCTGGATCTTGACTGCCAGGTTACAGATGTGGGCAGTGGGAAGCCACTGAAGGTACTTGAGCCGGGGAGTGATGTGTGCTCATTGGGGCTTTAGAAACAACTGGTGTGTTTAGGCTGATTTGGACAAGTAAGCACCTAGAGGCA
>NW_006485541.1:0-582 GCF_000325575.1 Pteropus alecto | reverse complement strand
TCGTAGGAGGTTTGGGTAGAATCCCTTTACAAACATGGTCACTTGTTATTCTATGGATATCATGAGGTAATGTTCCTTTGAAAGAAAAACTCCATAAACAAAATTCAATATTTTACATACTTCAACATTAATTCTGTCCCCCAAATCCATCACGAAATGCATTCACAAGAAGCTCTCTACATTGACCAATTCTTAAATTTGTTTATCTGAAATTTGGTTTGCTAACCCACAGTACTCATTACAATACAATGACTCAGCCCTGTCCCCAAGGACAGCTAGATGTGCCTGTAGCTCTTTTCTAAATTGTCGTGCCTTTTTCCCTTCCTAATATCCGAGCACCAGAGAACAGTAATTTTGTCCATTTTTACCTTTAAATCTCCCAGCACCCAGCCCCTGCCACATAAAGGCCCTCTGTAGCTGTTTGGAAAATTGAAGTGAATTAAGTCCTATGGGCACATGATTTTTTTTCTGGATTATCTGGGATAATCTTGATTTCAAATATTCACTTGTCCCCAAAAGCATGCAAGTATGCTCATGCTTTCCTAACTGCATGTCCTGGTTTGTTTGTTTGTTTGTTTGTTT
>NW_006485540.1:0-582 GCF_000325575.1 Pteropus alecto | reverse complement strand
GGAGACAGTAGAAAGATCAGTGGTTGCCAGGGGTTGGGGGAGGGACCGCAGAGGGTTTTTACTCTGTATGATGCTATAATTATGGATGCATATCATTACACGTTTTTCCAAACTCATGTACCCTGATGGAAACTTTGGGTGATAATGATGTGTCTATATAGGTTCGTCAATGGTAGCACATGCGCCACTCTGGTGGGGGAGACTATATATGTTTGGGTCAAGGGGTGTCTGAAAACTCTCTGTTACCTTCCTCTTAACTTTGTTGTGAACCTAAAACTGCTCTAAAAAAAAATAAAAGACTTTAATAATAAGGCAAGCCGCAGAGGACATACAGGAAGATATGGCTATCGGTTGAATTGTGGCCCCCTCCCAAAAGTCATACATTGAAACCCTAACCCCCAATACCTTAGGATGTGACTGTATCTGAGACAAGGGTCTTTAGAATGGTTAAGTTAAAATGAAGCTAGTAGGGTGGGCCCCGTCCCAAGCCGACCGGTGTCCTTATAAGAAGAGGCCATTTGCACACACGGAGACACCACAGATGCCCACGCACGGAGAAAGAGGATGCAGCGTGAAGGTGTT
>NW_006485539.1:0-582 GCF_000325575.1 Pteropus alecto | reverse complement strand
CCACCAGTTATTATATTTGCCTTAGCTGTTGTTTTCTAAACAATTCTTCACTAATGGAATCATAGAATCGGTTTATACATATTTTTCTTGGATTCACTGCTAGAGTATGTTGTCTTTATGAGCAATACATTTTCCTTTAGGTCTGCTTCACTAACATTCTGGAATTTTCTTATTCAAAATTTAATTCTTTATTCGATCTACGGGGATTTAAGTTGGTATACATTGATGGTAACACTGACCACTTTATTTTTCAGCAATTCTGTAGCAACACGGTTATTAATCCTACTGGTTTAAGAACTTTTGGATATTAAAGCTAAGTTGATTTTATTATTAAAATCTGTTTTCTAAGCAAAGAGAATGCTATTGTTGCCATGAAAGGAGCTTTAGAACTATTTATTAACAAATGACATAACAAGCCACCTGAGCTTCTAAGTATTTAGGGTTTCAATTTTATGAATGTATGCTATTTTGGAGAGAAACATGTTGTTTCTGAATCACTTTGAAATTCTCTAACAAGTGTTAGTCGTGACATAATTTTATTATACTATTGCACGGTTGGTCTTTAGTGATTGTAAAAAAAAA
>NW_006485538.1:0-582 GCF_000325575.1 Pteropus alecto | reverse complement strand
GGTGGCTGAGAAGACATGAGAACTAAGCAAATTCTCCCCTGGAGGACTGGAGGTATCTGGGTGAAACTGTCACACTCTATCCCCTAGTTTGGGAAACATTGGAGATGGGGAACAACCCTCTGAAGCTCTCACACAGAAAGGGGAGGAACAAGGTGAAATGCTAAGGATTAAGAATCCACATCACTCAGTTTAAATCCTGACTCTACTGGTGATCAGTGGTGGGACCTCAGAACCTCATTTCAAAAATAAAACATTTTTGTTGTGGTAGGACACATAACATGAAATTTACCATTTTAACCATATTTAAATGAATAGTTCAGTGGCATTAAGTACATTTACATGGTATGCAACTCTCACCACTATCCATCTCCAGAACTCTCATCTTTCCAAACTGAAACTATGTTTCCATTAAACAACTCCCCATTCCCTTGACCCCAGTCCCAGGCACCCACCATTCTACTTCCATCTCTATGAATTTGACTACTCTAGATACCTCATATTAGTGGAAGCAAACAATATTTGTCCTTTTACAGGATTGTTTTAATAAGTGAGAAATCATCTGTAAAGAACCTAGTTTATGTT
>NW_006485537.1:0-581 GCF_000325575.1 Pteropus alecto | reverse complement strand
GACCTCATTCAAAAGAAACTTCAATGTGCTTTGATCTCTGGATAAAAAAATAAAATAAAATAAAAAGCTTCTAACTTTTAAGTTACTGATGTCAGTTTTTAATGCTTTTCCCGTGAGATTAGAAACTCCATTGTTCCCAAAATGACTGGCATTCTTTTTCATAACGCAAATATAGGGAGTCTTAGTGCCAACAGCCAGTACTTAGGAGAACTAGAATTAGAGGTCCTTAGGCAACAGGAGGGGTTGTACGTGCTCCAGGAAGCTTAAACACAAGTTTCAATTTAGCTAATATTTTATAGGCAACATTTTAGATTTGTTTTGATCCAGTGTAAAAATCAATTCGACAAACACTGCGTGTTTTCAGCTACCAAATTTGTTTTAAAGACTAAAAGAAATAATCAGGGAAAATGCTGCTTTTGATGTAATTCTGACTAAAAGGGAAGCAGCTTTGGGTTGTGTTGAGAAACTGAAGAGAGAGCAGTCACTTTTTTTTCTAATCTTGTGTTGAATTAGGTCTTTGATCCCTTTTGAATTAAATTTTTGTACATAGTGTAAGGTAAGACTCTAAGTTCATTTTTTTT
>NW_006485536.1:0-582 GCF_000325575.1 Pteropus alecto | reverse complement strand
GATGAAACAGCTTAGCAATATAAAGATGCTACTACGTCTCCTAAAATAAATGTGTAATTCCAACCATTTTCCTAGCAGGATTTTATCAACCATTGGTATTTAAGAGAGGTAGCATCACCAAGGAATGGGAAAAATACAGATTATTTAGTAGAAGAAAAATGGACTCATAGCATGGAGAAAAAGCTGGATCACAACCTCATACCATATACAAAAACATAAACACTAGATAAATTAGCTAAATTAAAGACTGAGAGATGGATAGTAAAATCTATTACTATTAGTAATAGATTTATCACTAATTGTAAAATCTATTACAAAAATAGTAAAATAGTAAAATCTGAGATATGAAAAGAAATACAGTAAACATATAAGATCAATATATTTGTGACCTTGGAGTAGATGATTTAGTCAAACCCCTAAATAACAAATAATAGAGAGAAAAATAAAAAAGATTGGAAACTGAAAGAAGATGAACGCGTTATTTCCTGGAAGGGGAAACAAGAATAGTTGACATATATGAAAAGTTCACGTTCACGAGTGGTCAGAGAAATGCAAATTAGAGCAAGGCTGTGAGGACGCTTT
>NW_006485535.1:0-582 GCF_000325575.1 Pteropus alecto | reverse complement strand
AAACAGAGCTTACTAGCGTGGATTGGTTGGTACTGTGTACATTTGTCAAGGAGCAAATGCCAATATCCGGAAGCTCACAGTTGTCCAGAGCTGGAAAAGCTGACCATTCCAAGGCCCTGAGTGTACATGACGCAATTTTTTAAAAGCTTTGTGTGAAACGCCCAGGACCACTTCTCAGTTGAAGAAAAGGACTCAGCGCTGATCAGGATGAGGGTGGGCCCCTCCCGGTGGGCCCCTCCCAGGCACTGTTTCAGAATATTCAAGCTAGGGGCTACCCTTCAATACAGAAAAAAAGGGGGGAGGGCTTACAGAGATGAAGCGAAGAAATCAATCAGATTCGTGAGTCATGACTTGCGAAAGAACTTTGGGAACGTTAAGGACCACGTGAGACTGACCAATAAGAAATAAATCAGAAGCTTGCAAGCTTGGGAAGAAAATTGTTTTTCCAAAGAAAATATGACACAGGAATAAAACTAAAAACAGGAGAGAAAAAAAAATAAAAAGATTTGTGCAGGACTCAGAATAATTCTGCGATCGCCAACCTTCCGTGAGCTGGAAGGGGGCTAAAAAAGCACCGCAGGA
>NW_006485534.1:0-582 GCF_000325575.1 Pteropus alecto | reverse complement strand
GGGGAGAGGTGGCCCTTTCTGTCAGACAGACCGCGCCTGTGCCCCGTCCCCTCCTCCCCAGCCTCCCTGGGAACGTTCTTCACCGATCAGCTCGCGTCTCTAGCAGCTTCACCCCCTCCTCTCTGACGACGCTTTCTTATCAGCCTTTAAGAGACGCTCCCAGTTGTCTGTCCCTCCCCCGTGCATCTGGAGAGCTGGTGGCTGTCCCCTTCCAACTTCACTTCTTTCCGTTTCTTGGGCTACAGACCCGACTTCCGCCTCTGCCTCTCTGCCGAGCCCACCTTACTCCGGGTCACCAGTGGCAGTTTGTTGCTAAACCTAATGGCCCCTGCGCATAGCTTGTAGGTTGCCTGGAGCCTGCAGCTCGCAGCAAGGCTCCTGGAATGGCAGCACCGTCCCCTGGGACCGCGTTGTAAATGCAGCCTCTCAGGTCTCCCCCCGACCTCCTAAGTCAGAGTCTCAAGAGGCGGGAATTTCAGGAAAGTGTGTTTTACAAGCTCTCCAGGGAGTCTCACGCTCACTGCAGTTTGGGGACGACTGTCCCGGATCAATGAAGTAGAACAGCTCCTCTAAACCCTACAC
>NW_006485533.1:0-581 GCF_000325575.1 Pteropus alecto | reverse complement strand
GAAGCCCGGTACTGTGTGGTGCCCTATTCAGAAGGGGACAGTTTGCTTAGACTGTGTGTAACCTGTGCCCTTCTGAGTAGCACATCGTCCAGTAAGATCATCGTTCATGTTGGCCTTTGGTTCTTTTGGGTGGACACGAACGTGTCCCTCCATTACTGACTTCTACTTTGGAAGGTCCTGCTTCCATCTGAAGCTCAGATATCCTGAAATGATTTCAGTGTTCCTTCACTATCAATGTGAACACCGACAGGTTAGAGAAAATTAAGATGCCCTCGGATAAGACAGAATTCAAGCGTAAGCCCGTTCTCTTTGCATCATCACGATCCTCCAGGTCAACAGAGTAGCTGATGAAGTGTCCTCACGTTAATTGAGGGCTGCCCGTGCAGTGGAGGGTGTTCCCATGGTCTCCGTTATTCAGATATTTTGGATACTGTTGAGATGCAGGATCGGGAGGATGGAAAACCCTACTTGAGATTTCAATAGAAGCTCACTGGTCTTATTCCTCAAAGCTCTGTTCAGTTTGTGCCCTAATTTGTTCGGTCTGATCCCATGGACTACATGTAATTTGTGTCTTTCCCTTT
>NW_006485532.1:0-583 GCF_000325575.1 Pteropus alecto | reverse complement strand
TTTTTTTTTTTTCATCAGGAAAGAAAGGGATAAAATGAGTAAGTCATAGAACCATTGTGAACGTTAGATGAAACAATGTACGTGGGATAGTTGGGATATGCCTGATACACAGTCCGCACCCCAAATGTCCTGTGCTATTACTATAGGGGAGCTGGTGTGCACTGCACATGGGTACGGAGTGCCTCCCGTGTCCTTGGAACAACCTAGAGATGGCAGGAATTGGTGTTCCCAGGGCGGCACAGGTTTCTCAATTGCCAGAGCAGGACAAGAATCCATTACAGTCCATCTCCTTGCCTTATAATTATGTCAACAATGTAATAATTGAGAAAAGGTAGTAAATGAGATTATCAGGGAGTTGCAAAAGCCCAGGGGGGCGTTCTGGCTCCATTCCTCATTACAGATGCTTCTCAATTGACAAAGGGGTTACTTCCCAGTAAATCCACCCTAAAACGAAAATATCGTAAGTCAAAAATGCATTTGATACTCCTAACTTACTGAACGTCGTAGTCTAGCCTAGCCTACCCTGAAAGTGCTCGGAATACTTACACTAGCCTACAGGTGGGAAAAATGATCTCGCTGCTGC
>NW_006485531.1:0-581 GCF_000325575.1 Pteropus alecto | reverse complement strand
TTTTTTTTCAGCAAATATCATCTAACCTTGAACCCCCTAGTTTTTACAGCCATGGATTCATCCAACCATGGAACGAAAACAGCATTTTGGGCCCAAACTTAAATCTGCAGATGCAGGAGGCTGACTGCATGCATTGTTCTTTGCCATTTTATATAAGGGTTTTGAGTATCTATGGATTTGGGTATCTGTTCTTCAACCAATCCACTGCAGATAATGAGGGACTGGAGTTAAGTTTAGAGAGATTCAATTATATTCAGATTTCAGATTGTGTGAAGAGTTAGCACCTCTGCCCCCATATTGATCAAGGGGCAATTGCATTTCAATATGGTTACCATTATCATGTTCACTAACATAATTCCATCATATCACATAAGTGTGATTTTCTTATTGTGCTGAGAACATTTAAGATCTACTGCTGTAGCAATACTCAAGTATATAAATGAAGAATTGTTAAATATAATTGCAATTTTATTCATGAGATCACAAGAACTAATTCATCTCATAACTGACAGTTTGTACACTTTGATTAATGTTTCCCATTGCCCCCACCCGACAGCCACTGGGAAACACAGTTTTACTGT
>NW_006485530.1:0-582 GCF_000325575.1 Pteropus alecto | reverse complement strand
AGCTATGACTGGTTAACTTATACAATAATTGCCTTGTAGCATAGACGACTAGCAAACTGAACAAACTATATGAAGTACCTGTTTATAGGCTTTTTGGCATAATTGTGCCAAACAACTGTTTGGCATAATTGTGATCCCTGAGAGAAGGGCAACCAATAATGTGAACTGTGGATTCGGCCCCACTTTCTGTCTGGGGACACATTCAGCTGTGTTTCAGTGACAGAGAAAACCCAAGCAGAGTATGAAAGTTGTGCTGAGTTGGAAAGGCAGTGATCAGAGTTTAAGAGAGCTGAGGCTGAGAAGTTAACCAGATAGGATACCAGAGAAGAAAGGAGCTACTCAGTGAAAGAGAACAAAAGATCTCTGGAGTAAAGGATACTAAACTTTGCAAACAGGGTGAAAATTCATGAAGCTGAGCAAAGAACAAATATCAGAGGACTGTCAACTGGATAATTCCTAGAACTCAGTCAGTGTGGGGAACACCTTGAGATCTAATAAATGAGAATGCATGCAGTAAAGACCTATGAGGCTTCCCTTTGGTAGTAGGGCTAAGATATCCACAGAATAGATTCTTCTCTTGAC
>NW_006485529.1:0-582 GCF_000325575.1 Pteropus alecto | reverse complement strand
AAACCTAGGAAAAACCAGCCTCCAGCTGGCCTGGCGTTTAGTCTCTCTTTGGAGAATCCACATCGTTATGCTCACTAGGTGGAAGTCATTTATTTTATGGAAATGGCTTATTTAAGAGGCTTCACACTCACTGCTGTCCACAGCAGGGCACTTTTCTGGTGGAGAGCCTTTGAGAACATTCATCTTTAATGAAACAGACTAATATTAAGACATAATTAAGATGGTAAAACCAATACAGTTTTGTGAGGAAAAATCCTAAAGTGACGATTTCTTTGCAGGGATGTAATGCGAGGAGCCTGAGATTCTCGTTAATTCTTTCCTGCTCTTCTTAGTTATGCTGAGTCAGAGTGTAGGAGAGAGGGACTTCCTGGTGGACGGGGCTTCCCCGTCCTCACCGTCCCTCCCTCCCCGACTCCCTCTTTCCAGTGTTCATTGCCAGGTTTCTCCATGCCGGCTACTGGGATGAGGATCAGCGAGACGGGTGGGGTTCTACCTGAAGCTTACGGTCTAAAGGGAGCAGGCAGTTATACCAACGAGCATAACTGCTCCACGAGGGCACTGACTTCTCGTTCCTTCTCTATC
>NW_006485528.1:0-582 GCF_000325575.1 Pteropus alecto | reverse complement strand
TTTTTTGCTAGAAATATAATGATCAGAATTAGTAAAATAAAAATGTATATTATCTGAGTATTCACTTCTGCTCAACAGTAATAGCTTTCTACATTCAGTACAAATATTGAGCAAAACATAAGCCTATCACTGTGCTGAGATCAGGAACACAACAGTGAGCAACAAATATCAGTGTCCTGACCCTCGAAGCACTGGCAGTCTAGAGGGGAACACAGGCTTTAATCAAATGGACACCCAAAAAAAGGAAAAATTATGTCTAAAACTGTGCCGCATTTGAGAGCAAATAACCTGAAACCTGTCCAGGTGAGTTGAGAAGCAAGTTCTTCAGTAGTTTTCACGTAACCCTGTAAGTGGTGACAATTATAGCCCTTCAGACTTAGAGATATTAACACCCTTACTCAAATCTATGTAAGTGGTCCAAAAGATTCAGAGATTCATTTCATCCAAATGCCTTTGCTATTTTATGATAATACCAACAAAAACATTTATGTTTTACCCAATACTTCACCTAGTCAGGTGGTAAGAATAAGAAATGTGGTTAGCAAAAATTCTAAAATATTTCAAAATATATCCACTTTTTTT
>NW_006485527.1:0-581 GCF_000325575.1 Pteropus alecto | reverse complement strand
CATGCTAACTGCTACACTATGGAACCACATCCTAATAATATTAATTAAAAAGGCATAGGTCTGTACATAATTTCCAGAAGCTATGATAATGTCATGATATTTTCTTAACTAGTTAAAATGTATAATGGACCCATCATCAAAGAAAAAATTGAATTATCCATTAACTTTACCTCCCAGAAAAGATACAGTGCCAAATTACTAATTTTGAAATCTCATGAAACTTATTTACAATACATAAAAATTATTTGGGGACATATGAAAATAAACATCCCAGTGAATTTTCTGAAGCCATTTAAACCATGATACTCAAAGCCAACAGACCTCTATAATAGCAGTGGTATAACAAAAATCACAAGTTAATTTCTTTAATTTGTATATTAGGAAAAAGCTCAAAGAAAATAGCAATAAAATATATTTGGCTATTTATGAAGCAAACCAAATACCATGACCAGAAATACCATTCAACTCTAGAAAGAAACGAGCATTTCATAGCGGGAATTTATTTATTGTAGTAGAGCAAATGAGTAGGAAAAAAAATCATCCAAATAGAATCATCTTATTAAGTGCTAAAGATATTGCAT
>NW_006485526.1:0-581 GCF_000325575.1 Pteropus alecto | reverse complement strand
CTCACTCACTGCACACACACAGATATCCACACTCATTTTGCACACTTGCACACCCTCATTCCCTGCTTCCCCAAGGCCCCATCTCCTTACCTCTCCCCCAGGTAGGCGCCGATGGCCGTCTTGTTGAGGCCCTCGCCCTTATACAGGAACTGGGCGATGTCCTGGGCATCCGGGGTCAGCAGCTTGTGCTCAGTGAGATACTGGATGCCCTGGAGATGGTACACAGAGCCATGAGCAGCCCCTGCACAGCAGCTGGCTCGGGAGCAGGAAGGAAGGGAGCCCCCGTGGCCAGAGCGTGAAGGCCTGGCATTCTGGCGCTGGCACAGCCTGTTCGGGAAGTCGTGTCCCTCCCGAATAGAAGCTGCCTTTGTAAGATGGTGAGTTCCCCATCACTGGAGGTATGCAAAGAGAAATGGGGTTCCTGCAATGAACCAGGTTTGTGCTGGGCATTCCCCAGGGTCTTTGATTATGTGCTTCGATGATTCCATGAATTCTTAATTTTAAGAGTCAATGATTCAGCCATTCCTTTGGTCCTCTTAAAGGTCACATTATTTAAAAATAGCGTTTCATTTTTTTTTTTT
>NW_006485525.1:0-581 GCF_000325575.1 Pteropus alecto | reverse complement strand
CCCACCTGGTGCATTTCAGGTTCCTCTCCAAGAATAACTCTCGGTATAGATGAACTCACGCACAAAAATATGCAAACCACTTGAGCAAATAAACTACCGTGCTGTAGAATAAGGGAACCAGCAACCCAAGATTAAATGGAACATAGGAGGGAGAAGGTCCAACATACATCTGGTGAGAGTTTGAGAAAGAGAAGGGGAGAAATCCAGAGGGAAGCAATAGGCAAAGGGATAGTGGACTCTACTTTTCTAGGTTTGTAGAATGATTTTCAGCCAGAAAAAGCACATGAAGCGCTAAACGGAACATGTTATTTCTTAAACAAACATACTGTGAAGAACCGTTACAAGGGCTTGAGATAGATCAGATGAAGGGATTAGAGTATCTTTCTGTTACTGCTCCAGCGGGGTCAGTAATGCCGAATGTCCATTCCTCACTGATATACACCTCGAAGTTTGGAATTTGGAAAGGAAAGGAAAGAAAAAAAAGAAAGGCAAAAGTGAGGTAATAAAATATGATGATATGTGAAGAGTGACAGACCTGTCACTGACCGATGAGGATAAGTGTTAATAAAATTAAAATCTTC
>NW_006485524.1:0-581 GCF_000325575.1 Pteropus alecto | reverse complement strand
TGTAATTCCGGCTGTGCCACTCACTTCTGTGTGTCCCTGCCTTTCTGCTCCCTGCCTACTTCTCTAGCATCTGTCACCTACCATTCTGTCTTACTTATGCTGCTTTAGCTTTGCAGCATGCAAGTAATTTATTTGGTAAGTGATCCCAGGACACACTGATAAGGGAGTGAAGACATGAGACAGGGATGGGAAGGAAGGGGATAAAGGGCGAGTCATTAAGTAGGATAACTTTTGGGCACCTGGAGCGTACTGCTGCTGGGGGACGCTGGGAGCCAGTGTAGAGCACACACTTCAGTTATCCTACCCAAGGACCGAGTGACTGTGACTTTGGAGAAAGCCCTCCAAGAGTTGCAAGTTTGTAGAGTTGGAAGACCGGCTGGCGTGCAGAGCGTCCACTGCCAAGAGGATATGGGCGTGTCATGGACAAGATTCTGACACAATGAGAAAAATCAAGCACGATTTTTTTTTGAAGCCACTGGAGTAGGGTTTTCTATTATATGCAGTTGAAGGGATTCCCAAAGTGAGGACTTGTCTTAGGGTACTTTGCTTTCTTTCAATCTTGTGAACATATCACACTTCTT
>NW_006485523.1:0-581 GCF_000325575.1 Pteropus alecto | reverse complement strand
CCAGCACCATTTATTGAATAGGCTTTCCTTTCTCCGAAATGTTCTGTATCTTGATCAGAGTAATAGTTACATGGCATATACATTTGTCAAAATTGATCAAATGATAAATCTTATATATTTTATTCCATGTAAGTTATGCCTCACCTTAGAGTATTAATGTGGCAAAAATGTGGCACAAAAATTTCATTAGATTAAAGGAGCCAGTAATCTAAGTCATAATTAACCACCTAAATAAAATGTAAAGAATATTGGGGGCCTAAAAAAGAAAAAAAGAAAAGAAATTCTGATACCTGCTATAATACAGATGAACCTTGAAGGTATTATCCTAAGTGAAATAAGCCAGTCACAAAAAGATATAGATACTGTATGCCAATTATATAAGGCACCTAGAACAGTCACATTCACAGAAACAGAAAGTAGAATGGTAGTTTCAAGGAGCTGGGGAGAAGAGGGAACACAAGACAGACTGAGAAAATAAAGTTTTAAAAAACAGATGGTGGTGATGGTTGTGCAACAATGTAAACATATTGAGTCTACGGCCAAGCCACCCTGAACAAGCCCAATCCCCTCTGATCTTGGAA
>NW_006485522.1:0-581 GCF_000325575.1 Pteropus alecto | reverse complement strand
ATGTGCATCATGTAAAAAATAGAGTGTACTTGGGAATAAATTTTAATGTGCACATATTAAAATTTATTATGTGTATGAATCTAAAAACCAATTCAACTTAAAATGTAAGGTAAATAGTCTATGCTTTTAAATACAGAAAGAATTATCCTTCATGATCTTTAATATAAAAAGCTGTGTGGAAGTTACTGTATTATGACTTTTATATTTACTTCTCTATGTACAACGAAAATCCCAAATTCAAAATAAATATTCCCAAAGTCTGTCCGTTTAATTCCAATGGACACCAACAAACAAAGAATGTTTCAACTTGAAACTGGTAAAACTCATGAAAATGAATCATTTGACTATTCATCTAAATAAAGAAACTGAGAACAGATTTTGAGAAAGATATGGAAAGAATACGGTGCATTATTTGGGGAAGAAGAAAATGGAAATTCGAGAGATTAGATATTTTTGATTCCTGAGAGACAAATTTATAAAAGTAGAATCATATTGTTTTCCTATCTTACTAGGCTTTCACAAATAGGAAGACATACTCATTTTAGGGATCTAATCCCATAACACAAGTTTAGATCCAAGCT
>NW_006485521.1:0-581 GCF_000325575.1 Pteropus alecto | reverse complement strand
GTGTCTGAAATGTGTGGGAAACCCGGTGGTGACGAGCACCGAGCGGTCATGGGACAGCGACAGAGCGGCCCCTCAGCAGCTCGTCTTCACGGAGCAGGTGCCCGATCCCCCTGTTGCCTAGAATTACGAAAAAATAAAATCAAATCACAAAATAACATAATTGTGTTTCACGTGGAAACTTACAGAAATTGTGGTTTGATTTTTTGTTGGTTTCTTTTTATTTCGGAGGTGGATTTGAAGGATGTGCCAGAGATGGCTAACTGTTCACCAGACTGTGTTCTCTTCCCCGACTCCGAGTAGTGAAGGGGAGTCGGGTGAATGGCTGCCCAGCCTCTCCCAGTCAGCCGGCGCCACAAGACTAGGCTCTCTCTCGGTAATATTCACAGAGCGGTCGAACGGGCCTGCTAGTGTTAGCGACTGACGTGTGCCACCACCAGGCCTGGCCACATACCTCCGGTGCACTCCCCCAAGGTCTTCCTTTTCTTGGGGGCTGGGATGTTGACAACTGGCACCCCCTGGAGGTCTCATGAGGTGATGGCAGAGCTGCTGGGTCCCTGAGTGACTGGGCGGAGTAGATCCCC
>NW_006485520.1:0-581 GCF_000325575.1 Pteropus alecto | reverse complement strand
GGGGATGTAAAGTATAGCATAAGGAATATGTATGTCAGATGGGTACTAGATTTATCTGGGCGATCACTATGTAAGTTATATAAATGTCTGATCACTATGCTATGCACCTGAAACTAATACAATATTGTATACCAACAATAAGTTAAAATTTTTTTAAATTATTTTTTAAAAAATGGTCACTTAGGTGGCTGTGTCAATACACCCTAAAGAAAGTTTTGGACATCAGTCCAAAGCATGCTAAAAATTAAATAAAATTTTCTACGGTTTTTCTTCTTCCAAATTCAAAATCAAATTTCTGGTGCTTCTGTATTGCTAAATCAAAAAATAAAACTCTTAGAGAGAAAGAGGTGATGTTTATCCTGCATCTTATCTTGATTTTGATGCCTAGTAATCTTGAAAATTCCACACAGATGAGAATACAGGGTGGTTAGAGATAGGGAGGCTTGGAGATGACACAAGGGAAACATATATGCTTGCTGCCAAACACCAATTGTACTGATAGTGAGTATATTAATAATCATTTCTATCTATAGAGTACTTAGTATATGATACTGATGTGTGTGTGTGTGTGTGTGTGTGTG
>NW_006485519.1:0-581 GCF_000325575.1 Pteropus alecto | reverse complement strand
ATATCATATACATATTTATACAAATATTATTTGGGAACACATTTGGGATCAAAACTTTCAGCTGACAAAGTGCTAATGTCAGTTAAGAAATGTGTTTGTTTAAAAGAAACCACTTATTTCCTTCCACGCTGCTTTCGTCTTTCATCAGCAAAAGAAAAATACTTGGTGATATACACACATTAAATATATATTAGGACTAATTTTTTACATCTTTAAAGAGAATACATAGAGTTTCTTTCCCTGTTCTTATTAATGGGGAGCTACAGATTTGCATATAGAACCGGATAAAACTCACATGCTCTGCTAATTTAATAAAAATTAAGTTAAAAAAATCTCATATTAAGTTCTATGTATGAAACATTATTCTAGACATTGATATTCAAAAATAAATAAAATACAGTCTGATTTTGAGGAGTTTAGGTTCTGGAGAGGAGGAAGATGTTTGAATTATCTGTTCAGTAACATGTGATTACTGCTATGGTGGAAGAGGAAAGAGCTTTGGCAGACTGGGAGGAAGTTCCAGGGGACATAATTCCTGAGCTCAGTCTTTAAAAGCATAAATAAAAGAAACAGGAGGAGAT
>NW_006485518.1:0-581 GCF_000325575.1 Pteropus alecto | reverse complement strand
AAAATAATTAATATGCCAAAGTGGCATATTTTGGGATGGCATATTTTACTCTCCTTCACAGGTTTTGGAACATCTTGTTGTGAGCTCTAAATGGTAAATGAAGGCACAGTACTTGTTAATGTGAAATACAAAAAAAATTGAAGGATAGAAAAAGTGTTATCTTAGAAGAAAGTAATTAGGTCCTGCAACAAGAAAAAACAATACTAACTCTTATGAGGAATCAGGATGATACTTAGACACTATGATCCTTGGAAAAAGTAATTGCTGTTTACCGGATTAAGTTCCATAGTTTTCCTCATTTACTCCCAGTGAGCCAAGCACTTAGGGATATACTTGAACAAGATTAGCATCTTGCACACTATCTTGTTCGTAGTGAAAAATACTTTGAAAATACACGTTTACAAAATTAACAAAATATTTATATTGAGAGCCCAAAACATGTCTAGCAAATATTTTTTCAAGATATCAAATTATGTAATTAGAATTCTTAAAAGTCACAAGAAATATCTACTTCAGAATTATCTAGTTAGATATTTAGAATATAATTACAATATAGATATTATTATTTAGTTATTTTAGGG
>NW_006485517.1:0-581 GCF_000325575.1 Pteropus alecto | reverse complement strand
CCAAGGTCTGCCCTTGTCTGTTTAGCTGGCTTTGCCTGCTTGTCGCTTGCGTCACCCCCGGGCCCTTGCTGTTTTCGACTCCTGCAGGCCCGGGGCCTGCGGGAGTCCTCTGTAAACTTTACCTCTCGTCAATGGTCCCCGTTCAGGAAAATTGGCTCCTTTGACACCGTTTTAGACAAACCATAATGTGTGTGGAGCTGAAAGAGGTTCTATTTACAAGTCTGCAGGAAATAGCCCTGGGCAGAGGATGGTAATTGTAGGGTGAAGGTTCACCAGGGGCTCGGAGGGGAGCGAGGACCGCCCCGGGGAGAGGGTGCAGTGATGAGCCGGGGCTGCCTCGGTCCCCAGGACCTGTGACGGCAGAACGGTGGAGCGAGGGTGCTGAGGCCTTTCCTCGCTCCCTTCCAGGCGTCCCGGGCCCTCAGCACCTGTGTTCTTCACACCCTCTCCCGAGATGCTCTCTCTTCCCCAGGTATCTGAGTGGCTCACGCTCTCACTGCCTTGAAGTTCTGGTTCAATTACGACCTCCGCTGATCAGCATAACCAGCCTCCTATACAATCTCTCTCTCACAGACACACAC
>NW_006485516.1:0-581 GCF_000325575.1 Pteropus alecto | reverse complement strand
CCTAACCCTGGGTGTCTGGGTGCTGGAGTTAAGAAGACCTAGGGTTTGGTGACGACTTTTTAGATGCAACACAAAAGGCACAATTCATGGGAAGAGATAACAAATAAGCTGGATTTCATTAAGATATAAAAGACGAAAGACATGGTTAAGAGAATAAATAGAGAAGCCACGGACAGGTAGAAAATATTTGCAAAAGACAGATCTGACGAAGGGCTGCTGTCTAAATTATACTGAGAACTCTTAAAACCCAACAATGAGAGACGGCGGTTCAAGACGGTGGTGTAGAAGGTTCCTGAACTCGCCTCCTCCCGGGACATGACAAACACACACTATGCAGGAGACAATCCCCGAACAGAAGCCGAGAACTAGCTGAACACCTGCTCCATTGCAAAGGTCCAGGAGGGGACGGCCCGGAGGGGCAGAGACGGGCTCTTGCCGGAAGTTTCACCCAGATCAATGACCCAGAGTCGGGCGGGGCCTCAAAAACCAAAGGGAAAGATGTACACGGAGCTTCTCTATTAGGAGCAGAGGCTTCGTACCCCTCAGCAGCCAAACGCCTCACCGGCCACCACACCGAAGAC
>NW_006485515.1:0-581 GCF_000325575.1 Pteropus alecto | reverse complement strand
TTTTTTTTTTCTTTTGCCACGTAACATAACCCTGTCTGTGTAGTCCTAGATTCAAGGGTCATCCTCAGTCCCAAGGTAACCCCGATCTGATCTTTATTCCCCATATCGATTAAAGACATTGGGATGATAAAATTTGCTGTTGAAGGATGACACTACCTACCATTTTTTTCAGGTGTCTTTCCTATACAAAATAAGCTATGAAGTAGTGTGCTGTCTGACTAGTTCATTTTTTCTTGCTTTCTCTGAAACCATTATATAGAGCCCTTTCCTGTTTCAAAAGTTATATTACTTATAATTCTATTAAAACAGGGAAGAGATGACAAAGTTGGTGGACATAGTAAGATGTAAAAATTTCCCCAATTTTTTAGGGCTGATGGTTCTTATGGATTTTCAGTCTCACATATCGGCATGTTCAAAGAATTGAATACTTCGTTGAACCAAGATTCTTTTCTTTTATTATTGAGGATGCTTGAGAAGGAATCAACTACATTATTCTGCCCAACTTTCTCAATCCCACCAATAACAAATAGCTCTATTTATTGCATTGGTCAATTGATACTGTGTCATAATAGAAGTGAACT
>NW_006485514.1:0-581 GCF_000325575.1 Pteropus alecto | reverse complement strand
GCAGGAAACTAACTGCAAAGGAAAATCTGATACCAAGAAGAAGGAAAAATAATTTCTTTAGCGTGGCCACATGCCTAAGCAGCAGCCGTGCCAACCATGGCTGGAGGCAGGCAGGGAGGCCTCCAGATGGGGGTGGAGGCTGCAGGAGCCAGGCAAGGGCTCTGTTCCAGTCAGCACTGTGGAGGGACATAGAGAGATGTGGCCAAACTGGAGGGCTCCAGAGGAGGGGCAAGTAGGGCCGGGATGCTAACCTATGAACCCCAAAGAGCACCAGGGCAATAAAGGGGTTTCCCCTTAGAGGAAGGAAAGCTCAAAGGCCATGTGGGGCAGACAGGCCTGGGTTCAAGTCCCAGAGCCTCAAACTGCCTCTGCAAGTCCCTTCCCCTGAGCCTTGCTTTATCAGACTTTTAAAATGGGGATAGTGCTTTCTCTCAAAGTGGATGTGAAGAATAAATGAGATTAGCACTATTAGGACAATGTTAGGCTCATAGTAGCACTGAGATATGTTAGCTAGTCATAGATTTATATTTATAAATTACTCATAGTTATATAATATACTATAAATATATTAGAGAATAATA
>NW_006485513.1:0-581 GCF_000325575.1 Pteropus alecto | reverse complement strand
TTAGTTTTATCCATAAACCATGAGAAACTCCCCTCCTAACAGCAGAGCTGAGGCACTGGGTAGAGGGCCATGGGCTCAGGGCTGGCACATCAGGGATAATGCCCTTCCCACAGAAGAGGTCGAGCTTGGGAACGAGACGCTCAGGTTGGTTATTGGCAGAAAACTTCCCTGTAACTAAAGTGAAAACTAAAATTCCCTTTCAGTCCTTGGAATCAGGTTGATACCATTTCACACAGCCCTCTTGGGGGTGGCTGCACCCCAAGTTCACAGCCTGAGCAGTTTAATGCCCCGGGAGCAGCAACACTGAATGTTACTAATCTTTAAAAAATTAATCTAAGGACACCACAGGTGAGGGTGGGTGGGGCTGCATCACTAAGGTGAAGGAAACAATGGCTGTGTTCTCAGAATAAGAATATCTTATGCCCTGACGAGTTCATATTTGTTTTGCCAATCCATTTAGTTTATTTTCGTAACCAGTCCCCACTCCAGTCTATTTCTCTGGTCAAGAGATTCTGTGAACTCTCCATGTTGACCGGCCAGGACCATTGTCATTTGGTGGGCGCTGTTGGGGAGAAGACCCA
>NW_006485512.1:0-581 GCF_000325575.1 Pteropus alecto | reverse complement strand
GTTGTCACACACCCCCTAAGGCAGATCTTTCTTCTGGTTTTCCTATTTTGATTGTACCACAAGTCAGATCCAAAAGCGCGTCATCCTCTCTGATTCCTCCCTGTTATGGACTGAATGTTCCTGTCCCTCCAGAATTCATACTGAAGCCCTACCTCCCAGTGAGATGGCATTTGGAGGTGGGACCTTTGGGAGATGACTAGGTTTAGATGAGGTCATGAGGGCGGGGCCCATGACGAGATTCGCGCCCTCATAAGACAAAGAAGAAAAAATGGTCACATGAGCACACAGCAAGATGGCAGCTGCATACGAGCCAAAAGAAGAGGCCTCAGAATGAAACTTACCTTTCGAGCACTTCCCATCTCCAGAACTGTGAGGAATAAATTTCTATTGTTTTTAAGACACTCCGTTCGCGGGATTTTGTTATGGCAGCCTGGGCAGACTGAGATGCTCCCACCCTCACCACCCCGCATCAGTGTCTTTTTGTGGGTAAAAGACATCTTCCTGATTCTTCACGGCACTGACCTCGTAGCTACTTACATCACTGACTTTGTAACTAACCCTTCCGCTTTCCTCTTTTGGGG
>NW_006485511.1:0-581 GCF_000325575.1 Pteropus alecto | reverse complement strand
AACTGTGCTTTCTTAAAGATATCATACTGCTGATGTTGTGTTTGCCCAGGAGGCAGAAGAACCTGGACCTTCTGCTATACAATCTCTATTTTCTTCAACCTCTTATATCTTCTTCTCTTCCCCCCTCACCCTGACACATGGCCAAATTGATTGTCTCCTCAAATACCTGAATTGGATAAACCTTAATTTTATAGGTATAGATGTTGTTGGAAAAAATGGGAAAGGTTCACCCATATGGCTTTAAGTAGTACCCTTAAAGAATATAAAGAAGTTGTGTAAAGAGAAGGACTTCTGGCTGAGACCTGAGGCAGGTCTTTTATGAGTGGAGCAGAGGTATTGGTGTACTGAATCTCCTAAAAACCCTGTGTGTCGGGCTTTGACTTGGAAGTAGACCCTGACTGTAGACATGTGACATGTGACATGTAAATGAGAATGTGGAAAAGGCAGATCGGGGAATCCATGGAGGGGTGACTGTGCTCCAATACCATATTGGAAAATCTGGACTTGGCTTTATATTGCTCTGTACAACCAGGGGACAATTCTGGGTCCAAGCTGCCATTGTTTTGTGTCTTTGGCTTCTC
>NW_006485510.1:0-581 GCF_000325575.1 Pteropus alecto | reverse complement strand
AAACAATATTTTCTTTTAATTAATACTTTTTGTGTTCCATTTTTAAAAGTCTGCAAAGACTTCTTCTGTAATCTTCTTAATACTCTATCATTAACTTTTACATTGTAGGTCTATAATGTCAATATTCAATTTTTCAAATCAATTTCTAATTGATCCAGAACTATTTATTGAAAAGACCTATATCCCCCACTTCGTTACATTTTCAAGTACAAAACTTAATATAAAATTATCCCATATTGGCTGTTCCTCCTATTTTACTGTGAGAATAAATTGTAAATACAGTCAGGGAGAACACATTTTCATTTCAATTACAAATACTCTTTAAAAATGAACATATATAGAGACAAATTAATACAAAAATGACTGAAAAGGGGAGGATCCAATGATCCAAATTCTCAAAAGAGAATGAAGATTAGGCACATGCAGAAGAAAATGGAAAACTGTATACATATAAGTATGTGTATGTGTGTGTGTGTGTGTGTATATGTATATACCCTTTTACATATTTGTAATAGTAACCACAAGCCAAAGATTCAGAACTAAAACATATAACATAAAACAAGAAAGACCAGAGGGAAAAC
>NW_006485509.1:0-580 GCF_000325575.1 Pteropus alecto | reverse complement strand
ACCCAAATCATGTCAGCCTGAGAGACCCTTGGCCCATGAAGACGGATCCTGTTTAATGTGCTTTATGCCTAGAGTTTCCCAGCATCCCCAGGTTGGATTCCCACAATACCCTTGTGGGAAATATGCATTTCTGCAACGGTATGCTGATCTCTGCAAGGGTATGCTGATGGTCAGACTGACTCCATTACCAGAAGCAGGGGCCTCCAAGTTTCCTTTGAGCTTCTATGGCTTCTCACCTCAAGTCTCCCCATAACCTCTCACAGCCACGTCTGTCCTCCTGCCTTTGCCCACTTTCCTGAAATGGGCCAAGCTGCAGGAGTTCTATCGGTAGACTTTCTCCCACATACACAGATACTTGTAGGGTCACCACATCTCTCTTCTCTGGACGCCTTACCAGATGGAGAAGACAGGTCTGGTTCTGGGTAGTGGTCTGCACCGTCAGCCCCTCTCAGCACCTTTTCCACAACAGGCGTCTTGGGCTCAGGACTGGGAGACTCAGTGAGCCTTTGTGGTCCTGGTAGCATGAGGCTTGTGTGAGACACAATGAGGATAGGGCATAAGCCCAAGGTAAAAGTTGAGG
>NW_006485508.1:0-581 GCF_000325575.1 Pteropus alecto | reverse complement strand
CCACCTTTACTCCTCAAGCTTTGTTTACCCCATAACCTCATCCTAAGAGACACCTCACTTCCCCCTTCCCATTTTCCTTCCTGCCCATTCTTCAAAGTGTACCCTCTGTCCCACCTCCTTTTGATATATTCATGGATGACTTCAAGCTGGAAATGAGAGAACTTTCCTCTGACTACCACAGAACACAATGCAGGGTGGCATACCGAGGGGCCCAAGGAGCCACACAGGAAGATCACAGAGTAAAGCCAGCCAGTCGTTGCCACGTGGGATTAAGAGTCCACTGTTGCCAGGGGGCCCAATTTTTCAATAGATGATATAACTCTAGATATTTAAGTGCACTCTCCTCAATTTTTAAAGTTGATAATTAACTTAAATTTAAAAGATTACCAGGAGATTATTTTGTTTGGAACATCTACCAGGTTTGGCTTCTGCTAAGTAGAATGTTATCCACATTTATTATATGAAAGTTGCTCATATTGTCTGCTAGAGGGAATTTTTCAATTTTATTTTGTCTTTTTATTCTGAAGTTGCTTGGAAGAAACTGACCTCAATTGTTTCCTTTGTAAAATTGTTATTTTTTT
>NW_006485507.1:0-581 GCF_000325575.1 Pteropus alecto | reverse complement strand
ATGGTAGGAAAGACTGAGTAGATGTAATTTCTTTTCTAAAACAGTAAGCAAAAAGCAGCACCATCTCCTTGGTCTACCAGAGAGATTGGAGAGATGCAGGGAGTATGTCTTATCACATTTCTATTTAATTTACTTGTTTGGCCTGGAAATACAATGGAGAGACAGGCTAAATCTGTCTGGAAAATGGGAGCTTGAAAAATTCTTCTATCATTAATCTTTACATTTTGTTATTGCCTTCATATAAGAAAATTCTATAGGACAAAGTCATAGGATACCTTTAGTTATAATCGCTCAACATCTTTATTTCCCAAGGCAGGTCTCATTTGGAAAACAATGAGGTTCATTGGATTACTAGGTAGTAAGGAAGATTATCAGCTATTCCATGTGGGGGAAAGAAACAGATTGGGACATGGGAAACCTAAATTTTTATCCTAAATTTGTTACCATCTGAATGTGCAATTTTGGGAATGTTTACTTCCCTGGGTCTCAGTTTCTTCAAATGCAAAACAAAAGAAATAAATTAGATACTGTCCAATGACCCCTTTGATACTCAATGCCTCAGATTTTATTGTTTATTATTT
>NW_006485506.1:0-581 GCF_000325575.1 Pteropus alecto | reverse complement strand
CCCTTAATACAATACATTTAAAAAGCAAAAGTCCCTCAGAGCTAAACATAATTTGAGGATATTTAGGAGCAAAAGAACAATTATATTACTGAATATGTGGAGTTTTTTTGCAGATAAATTTCTTTTGCTTTTATAATGGGATAGTTTTATAAATGGCTGTTTAAACCTATAGCATTCAGTGCTTACAGTAATTTATTCTTGGCTCTAAATTTTGCTTTCTTTCATTCAGTCAGAATTACTTTGGTTAATTTTTTTTACAAAATGAGAAATGAATAATTGACAAGGCATGAGTGTATCTAGCACTAAGAGACTCGAGAAGTATTATGCTGTAGAGAGGAAAGAAATGCCATTGTTATTGAATCGAGTTCTTTAAGATCCTTTTTCTTATAGGCATTTTACAAGAATCATTTGAAATAAAGACTGTAACTTTGAAAATAAAAAGCATACCAGTGTAGTTAGGGGAAATTGGGATAGAAAAATAAAACTTGAATAAGACTTTGCATTTCTTAGTGTATATTTGTGTCATGCATACTCCAGAGTGATTCTTCTAAAACACAAACCTCGTCACTAAATCTTCTGCT
>NW_006485505.1:0-581 GCF_000325575.1 Pteropus alecto | reverse complement strand
GGCTACAAATGCTTTTCATTAGATATTGATGAGCAATAAAGGAGATGCCAGAAATAAAATGGTTACAGAAACTCAAATCTACTATTACACAGTGCACATGGTATTCTTATGACACAAACAACAAATCTTCCCAAGAAAACCCTCTAAACTTTGGAGATTATGTGGTGAATTTCACGGAAGCCTTTGTTTATTTTCTGGCAAGACCATCTATGTGCAATATTTGGATATGTTCTCAAGCTGCATATCCATAGTCCTCCTTTATTTCTTATCATTCTGAAAAGCAGAAAGGGCCGAGCCAACTTAGTGTTTAGTCATGCTTCTTCAGTGGATTTTACACAATCTTCTTCTTGGTTCTGCCTAATAATTTGCTGTTAACATTCTACTTAATCTTAAATGGGGCTCAGAAATAAAAGGACCATATAAGCGTTCCTCTGTTTATAGTGCCAATCAGTTAGAGCCTTCAAGCAATTATTGACTAATTAATAGCTATCTTAGGGAAAACAGAGAACTTCTTAGGGACTTATATGTGGAATTAAAGCAAGTTGCCTTTGTATAATTCTACTCTTGGTAGAGCCAGTAGA
>NW_006485504.1:0-581 GCF_000325575.1 Pteropus alecto | reverse complement strand
TCCCTCACGCCCTATGTATACCTGGACTCCGGCCAGGAACTCTCCCTCACCAACCCCTTTAATAGCTATGCTCCTTCCTCTCAATGTTATCGCTCCGAACTCAGAAGGTTTGCAGTGGCTGCCTGCCTCCGGCCTCTACGTACCTCCGACAAATACTGGGCACCAGCCTTGTGCAAAGAATATAAGAGAACGAGTCGGGCAAAGTGCATTCCGGTGGCCCCGCTGGCGGGCACTACCCTCTTCTTGCCAGGCTGCCGCCCTGCAATGCCCATCCCGACCTCTCCGAGCACCGCGGCCTCGCCCTCCTTCCCGCATGAGGGCGCCCAAGCCAGGCTCGGATGGGCACTTCCCGCCCAGGACGGCTTCACCCTCTCGTCCGGTCCCGGGCGAGTGATGGAGAGAGACGCGGGCCACCGGCCGTCGGCCCTCCTACGCCAAGCTGTCCCCGCCTTGAGCCCGAACGGACCCGCCAGCCACGGCTCACGCACCGCCTCACGCGGCTTCCGGCCCCGCCCACGGCCTCTCGGCCAGGACCCCGGGGCTGCCCGGCCCAACGCCTGAAGGACCCCGCTTGGGTGGCC
>NW_006485503.1:0-580 GCF_000325575.1 Pteropus alecto | reverse complement strand
TCTTCTCCTCAGGTCGACACTGGAAGGTGCTGGGCTTTGCCAGCATCAGCGGTGACCTTTCTGGCAGAGGAGGTGGAAAGCAAAAGTGCTGGGTGACCGCCTAGCTGCCCCGGGTGTGCTCACTGCAGTTGGAGGGACCTATTTCCCTCTAGCAGCACCCAGATTCCTGAAGAGAGACCTCCCTAGGGGAGGGAGAGGAAAGGCAAGGAGGCAACAGAATATCAAAGGGCATTGAAGAAACACATTTCCTGCTGCCTGCTTGGGACTTCAGCAAGAGGTCCACCCACAGCCCCCTCGGTATGCCCCACTTGAGGATTCCCCCTCTCCCCACCATGTACTTTTAAAATGGTGTGTTAACCATTTAACGATCCTATAAAGTTTAGAGGATAAAGGAAAAGAGTCAACAATAACTATAGCCACTATAATTTGTTAACAAATTCGCAGCATAGAAAGGTAAATTACAACATCGAAAATGTAAAAGGGGAGAAGTGAAAGTGTGGAGCTTTTATAAGCAAACAAATATAAATTGCTATCAGCATAAAATGGACTGTTTCGGCTGAGATCTGTTATGTAAGGCTCA
>NW_006485502.1:0-581 GCF_000325575.1 Pteropus alecto | reverse complement strand
TGGCTCCTCCGGGGCGCGACCCCGCCGACCGCTGTCCCCCGCAGAGGCGTGTTCCGCCTGCCGTGGGTCTTCCGGCCGGTGCCTCGGTGTTTCTTCGTGCGTGTTCGCCGAGCACCTGCGCTGTGAACGCCCCAGTTCTGGGCAGGGCGACGGCACATGGAGCCGGTGGGGTACGGACCTCACCTCTGGGAGGTCATAGTCTGGTGACACGCGCTGTGCCCAACACAGCCCAAGGAGAGGGTTTGGACCATCAGTCGTACTGACTCCTGATGTCCCCAGAAACACACATTCTACTCAGGATGCTGCCTCACAGGGCTCTCCCCGGTCAGTGTCACACTCGTGACCCCAACACTGACATCTGGGGCCACTGAATGCTGTCCCAGATGGACAGCATGTGTTTCTGTGTTTGCAGGAGCCCGGCCGTCCCCCCACCCAGAGAATCGACATACTTCAACTCAGCCGTCCCCACGCAGACACAGCCCGCGTACGAGAACGGTGAGGCTCCTGGGCGACCTGCCCGCAGCAGGTGGAGTCATGGGTGTCTGCCGGCCCAAGGGACCCTGTGGTGCTCCGGCCACCTC
>NW_006485501.1:0-581 GCF_000325575.1 Pteropus alecto | reverse complement strand
TAGTACTTTCTATTTTGAGAGTTTATCAGTTTTTCCTTGTTTTCTGACACCGTGACACTTTTGAAGAATACCGGGCGGGTATTTTCTAGAATCGCCTTTTTTCCTTGGGATTTTTTTTTTTCTTTAGTAGTTTTATCATTTTAGGTTTAACTTTCAATCAAATCACACGAACAGATGGCTCGGAGCGTTAAACCACTGTAGCATCTTATTCAACACACAGCGCACATATATACACTTGAGCCCATTATTTCCCGGAAATCTGGTTTCATATTTTTCTACTTCTCTTTTGTTTATTTTTTTTCCCTGAGCGCTGCCTTCCTGCCATTAGCGTGAGCTCTGCCATGTTTACATTCGTCTCACGTCTGCAGAGCTGACAGCTCTGTTATGCTCAATATCTTGCTCCCAAATTTTGACAAGTTTTCATTCCTCCGAATATATTTTTGGCTCGTGAACAGCCTTAAGAAAACTTTTTTAAATGACTTTCCTGAGATATAATTAATATAGCATACGATCCACCTATGTATAGTTCATAGGTTTTTTCATATATTTATAAATATGGGAATTTTAATATTTCACAGATA
>NW_006485500.1:0-581 GCF_000325575.1 Pteropus alecto | reverse complement strand
GACGTTGCTGGCGGTTACCCTGTCCTGGGTGGCGGATGTGAAGAGCTTTGTCACGTGGACGGGTGGTCGGGCAGAGCCCGCGGGTGTACTCTGTAGAGGAGCAAGGCAGGGGAGGGTCCGTGTCAAAAGCAGGCGTGACCCCGGGGGACCCGATGGCTGCCATAGCCATGCCTGGCACCCTTACTCAGTGATGAGGTTTTAACTTCTCTGTCGGTGTCGCTCGATGGGCCGTTAGGACCACAGCCTCACACTTTATAAAAGGGTGTCACTGGCTTGCCTGCTGCTCTGCTAGCTTCCCAGGTGATCGCCGGAGTTTATACCCAGCAGAACAGAAACTGCTTCAAGAAGGCACATTGTTCTAAAAAGGGAAACCACAGCATTGTCAGACAAAAACTTTCAGCCTATGTAGTCCCAGGCAGTATTAGCCATTCATTGATTTATTCAACAAATATTTGTTGTTGGTTTTTGCATTTTCAGGAATATTCTATTACTAACACAGCCAAAACACGAGTTGGCCAGAACTGAACTCTTATCATGTACCAATAGATTAAAAAAAAAAAAGCTAAATGTCTTTTTTACCC
>NW_006485499.1:0-581 GCF_000325575.1 Pteropus alecto | reverse complement strand
AAAAAATAGTACATTAAATACCCATATACTCTTCACCTAGGTTTACCACTTGTTAATATATTGCCACATTTACTTTCTCCACCTCCTCAACCATTTGAGAGTTGTATGCAAACTTTTTACCCATTTTTTACACAACTTGTTGACCTTTCACCCCTGAATACTTTAGCATGTACCTTCCTAAGAACAAGGGTGTTTTCCTAATATTATCACACTTAGAAAATTTAACATCAATACAATACTATCATCTACTATGTAGCACATATTCTGTTGTCCCAATAACGCCCTTTATAGCTGAGTTTTACAGCTCTTCTATTTATTAATATTTGTCCCTATCTAGTATTCACCAGAGTGAATGGATGATTAGAGGAGGGTGGGCTAGTTCCTTCCTCCGCTCCAAAGAGAGAGTGACTCCTACAGCACTAGCTAGACCTTGGCATTGTTTGAGGGCTGCAGGTAATCAGTAACCAGGCCACCAGAGATGCTCACAGGCAGAACAGAGTTTCCCATCTAACGCTAGGGATTGTCTCATCAGCCACCTTTGCTGATGTTCCCTCCTCTGCCTGACCCCAGCCACCCCATGC
>NW_006485498.1:0-581 GCF_000325575.1 Pteropus alecto | reverse complement strand
CACACACACACACACACACACACAAAGTATTAGGAGATATGTTAATTAACTTGACTGTGGTAGTCATTTCATTATATATGTGTATATCAAATCATCATGTTCTACATTTTAAGTACATGTAATTTATATTTAAAAATAAAATAAAGTATACATGACCATTTTCTATAAAGAGATTGTGAATTTTGTGTGGGTAACTGCCTTCTCACAGTGTGGGCAGGCTCACAGACTTGTAATTTCAGAGAAGGGAAATATCTTGAATGTCATTCATTCAAGCTCTTAATTTTATAAGTATGGAAACTGAAGCCCAAAGGGATGACAGTGACCTTCACAGCTCTTCAGCTGTTTAGTTGATCAAAGGTGAGGAGCAAAGAAAATTGCTACAGAAGTTAGCACCTTCTGCTTTTCTTCTCTGACTGGCTTCATTTTTGTACAGCGTTCATGTTGTAGACCCAAAAGAAAGAAGTCAGATTGGGCATCTTTGGCCAAAAAATAAATGTATATCTAGAGAAGGACCATCAGGGCAGTTTACTGGCCATGAGACAGTGTTTGCACTCTTCTCGTTTAGATATTCTTCTTGATTT
>NW_006485497.1:0-580 GCF_000325575.1 Pteropus alecto | reverse complement strand
AATATGATGTTTTCCTATAGCCATTTTATTTTTTGCTAATGGTCGGCTCTAGGCCGATGTCGAAGGTTGGGTTTAGGATTAGGTTTTGAGTCAGGGCTAGGTTTAGGGTTCATATTAGATTTAGGGTTAGAGGTACAGTTGAGTTTGTGATTAGTTTTGTGGTAAGATAAGCGTTAGTGTTAGATTTAAGCTTAGGGTTTGGCTTTCAAATAAGTTAAAAGTAAGGTCAAGGGTGAGGGACAGGATCAGGTATAGTGTTAAGGTTAGGTTATAGTTAAGTTTATATTTGGATTAGAGTTAGAGTTAGCTTGAATTAGGGTTTAACTTAAATTAGGGTGAGTATTTTGGTTAAGTTTAGAACTATTGCTCAGGTGAGGGTTAGGGTTAGGTTCAGAATTAGGGTTGAAGCTAGGGCTATGTTGGTTGTGAGGTTTTAAGGTTTGGGTTAGTGTATGTTTAGGTAACAGGTTACGGTTAGGGTTCTGGTTCTGGTTATTATTTGTAGGGTTCGATCAGGTTTAGTGTTACGGTTAGGTTACAAGTTAGGTTTTGGTTAAGGCCTAGGGTTACATTAGGTTTA
>NW_006485496.1:0-580 GCF_000325575.1 Pteropus alecto | reverse complement strand
AGTTTAGTTGTAATTTTGATGTGGTGAGAGAGGCGAGCACAGCGTTTACCTACTCCTCAATCTTGACCAGAAGCCTGAAGCCATAAGAAATATGAGTATGGTAAATTAGGCTTCTGGATATTTCCAAAGAGAAATAGTAGGTTCCAGGTTATTCGATGGGTCTTTGTTAGGTGTTGCCGAAAAAGAAAGAAAAAGAATCACATCCTGAGAAAATAAAATAGTTCCAGAACAAAGAGAAAGTACCAATGCACCTTAAACATGACTTTTTGATGTCACAACCATTTTTTCCTCTTCCCCTAGAGAGCTAATTCTGAGAAGGATAGAGATGGGGGGGAGACAAGGAATCTTTCTGGGGCCCAGATGACAAGGTCATCCTGCTCGGGTTTCCCCTCCGTCACAGAAGGGCTACAGAGGAGAATGGGGCTTCTACGTCAAGCTCAGTGTCACAGAGAGGAGTCAGGGTCTTTACTGTCTAGGGGCAGAGCCCTCTTCTGCTTCCACATATGACTATGTGACAGTCAGTGACACAAATTGGACAGTCACAATCTCCCTCAAACACACACACACACACACACACACA
>NW_006485495.1:0-580 GCF_000325575.1 Pteropus alecto | reverse complement strand
GAGGAGAATCTAACTAGTAGTCAGAAAATAAAGATTCATTTAACTAATTGTAGTGAAACTCCTTTACTCTTTGTAAATTTTACTGAAACATATGACTTCCAGGTCAACAAATTGCTAGGATCTTTCCAGGGACTTGGAAGAGGCCTTTGCGAAAGTGGAGTTCTGAAAATGAAACTTCTTTTACCTCACAGCACACTTGCCTTTGATGCTATGGCCAAATCGTCCCATATTTCCCAAATACACACATAAACACACATTTATCCAGTGTGTAATAGAGAAAACATCCTCAAAGTTCTTTCTTTAGAAGGCTTCATTTCGTTTTTGTTTTGTCCTATCAAGAAATGGAATGGAACTGCCCCCAGATAAGCAGGAGAGAAATGAGCCAATAATGTTGTCCCTATGAGGAATGGCGCTATGTGGGAAGGTGTTCTCCAAAGGCTAAGAGAATAAACAATGTTGCTCACTGCACCAATCGCGAGAATGGAAATCTTAGTCAAATGTTACACGTCTCATGCGGTGATGGCTAAATAAATGAGAGGCGCTAGACATTAGATGCCAGACACTATGGCCAATGGTACAA
>NW_006485494.1:0-580 GCF_000325575.1 Pteropus alecto | reverse complement strand
TATCATATAACCTAGGTAGAATAGGCTATACCATCCAGGTTTGTGTAGTGCACTCTGTGATGTCTGCACGAAGACAAAATAACCTAAGGACACATTTCTCAGAATGCAGCTCTGTTGTTAAGAGAGGCATACTGTCATTTTCCTATCTAAATGCATTCAGTGTCGAAATTCTGGGTCACTTTTTTTTCACATTTTCTTCTCTAATATTTACATTTTGCTTCCCACTCTGAAAATGTAACATAAAAATTTCATAAGAATGTGAAAAGCTATAATTAAAGTAAAATATCATAAACTAACATCGATATTCTCTAATTTAAAAATATTAATTCAAGAAATATTTATCAAGACTAGAATTATTTGAATTCCTGAATATCTTAGTTCTGAAAAATACATGACTATTGAAATGAATTTTTAAAGCTGGTATATTATACCATTTGTTTGCCTGCTCTTTAGGTCAAAGTACTGGGTTTCTTTAATATAACCCTCATCTGAGGTAGTATGAAAACTAGCAGTAATCTATTCCTCAAATTTAATTCAATGCTAATATTTATATTCAGGAAAGAAATGTAAAAAAAAAAAA
>NW_006485493.1:0-580 GCF_000325575.1 Pteropus alecto | reverse complement strand
GCTTTTAATTGTTTTCTGTTTATTTCTTATTAGTAAAAATCCAATTCATTTTTTATATTGTTCTTATGTCCAGTCACTGCAGCAGATGCTTTTGTGCTCTGCACCACATTTTTTTTCATCCTGCTTCCAATTCCAGCACAATGGCAGTGGGCAATTTGATACATATTGCCAGCATCCTACTTTAAATATATACTGTGATGTCTCTCCACCGCGTCTCATCCTTTTGAGGGGCATTTCTAAGTCACATTCTACAGAGATCTTCAGAAGGTCACTAGTGGGATTAAACTCCAGTTGCCCATAGCAGTGACTAATTCAATAATACACAATGTATCGAATTTTTTTACTCCCTATCTCATTCTTCCAGCTATTTCACTGCTGCTTCTCTGAGGTCACTTCCTAAATAAATGACATGCATCTCAGCTCCTTCTCAGATTCCACTTTCAGGTAAAATCAAAAATAGTCACCATTCTAAACACTTGTCTCATTTCTAATAATTCGACGTAGATTCTTCTGCACTCTCTATGTATTCAATCATAGTACCTTTGTATAGTGACAGATTTGTTAGTTCCAATGCATTTTG
>NW_006485492.1:0-580 GCF_000325575.1 Pteropus alecto | reverse complement strand
GTCGGGTGCAGTCCGCTCAGTTCTTAGAGTCTGAGAAACGGAGAGCAAGTGTTCTGGCCTGAATGGTGTCTCCGAAAATTTGGGACCTCGGAATGTGACTGCATTGGAGACAGGGCCTTCGGAGAGGTGACAGGGTGACGTAGGCCACGGGGGTGGGTCCTAACTCCATGGGACCGGTGTCCTCGGAAGGGGAGGAGGTCAGGACACGGACACGCACAGAGGGACGGCCAGGCGAGGACGCGGGGAGAAGGCTGCTGTGTATGAGCCGGGGGAGAGGCCGCGGGGGAAGCCGGCTGCGGTGACACCGCCATCTGGGACTTCCAGCCCCCAGACTCGTTGTTTAAGCCGCCCGGTGTGCGGAACGGTGTTCTGGCCCCAGGAAACTACCATGTCGGAGCTGGCTGCTGCTCCAAAGTCACGCGGGTAGGAGGCCTGAGCCCGGACTCCGCTGCGGAGGGGGCGGGCAGGGTTGGTCAGGCGGGCTCAGGGATGACACGGAGGGGTCTGCCATCGTGTGGCTCTGTGACATGTGTAACAGTAAAAATGACATTTGTGACAAAACGCTGTGCTCTCACGATTC
>NW_006485491.1:0-580 GCF_000325575.1 Pteropus alecto | reverse complement strand
TACAAATCATCCCTTTTCTATACGAGTTTTAAAGTCAAAAGTTTTTTAGTTTTAGAAAGTAAAGTTTAACTGCATTACTCAAATCTGTGTCAGTGAATGTGATGGCATCTGTTTGAGGGTCTCTTCGTGGAGGAAGTTCTGTCTTCACGGGTGGCAGCACGCCAGGGACACTAGGGCTCAGCCACCGAGAGTCCCAAAGCGCCACAATGGGGGCTCCGCGCTGTCCCGCTGGTGCCCCTCCCTGCACGTCCCTGCCCCCCCAGTCACCCGCTCTCTGCCACGCAGTACCCGCCGCGGCCTGGGCCACGCTATACGTGGACGGGGACCATCCTGTGCCCGCCCTCCAGACTATCACTGGCCAGTGTGAGGGACAGACAAGCAGGGACCACAGTGACCCAGGCAGGGGCTGGGAGGCCCGGATGAGGAATGAGAACGTCCGTCCTCACTGTGTGGGGACCCCGCTCCGGCACTGCAGCACCCCGAGTCCGCCCGATCCCCGGGCACCATGCTCAGGGACAGACACGAGTCGCGGGGTGGGCGGCACAGCCCTGTCGGCCATCTGGGAGGGAGGGAGGGGCAG
>NW_006485490.1:0-580 GCF_000325575.1 Pteropus alecto | reverse complement strand
GGCGCCTCCTACCTGCTGGCGCCCGTCGGCGGCTGGCTGGCCGACGTGTACCTGGGCCGATTCCGAGCCATCGTGCTCAGCCTGATGCTCTATCTGGTCGCCTCCAGCCTGCTGCCCGCCACCGCCATACCGGACGGACGCCGCTCCTTCTGCGGCGAGGTGCCCCAGTCGCCGCTGGCGCCCGCCTGCCCCTCGCCCGGCTGCGCGAGCCTCTCGCCCTCCCCCTACTGCGCGCCCACCCTCTACTTCGGCCTGCTGCTGCTGGCCCTGGCCGCCAGCTCCGTTAGGAGCAACCTCACCTCCTTCGGGGCCGACCAGGTGAGTGGCAGCAGGGCCGCCCCATTGGGAGGCCCAGGGGGTGCCGTGAGAAAATGGTACACAGGGGCCTGCGACCCGGGAGCCAGTCTGGAGGCCGTGGCTCCCAAGGTGACCTCGGACAAACCACTTCCCTTCTCTGCGCCCTGGTTCCTCATTTGAAAGAAGAGGGGGTGCTCGCTCTAAGGACGATAACCATGGCAACGCTAGTAGTAAACATACTTGGCCATCTCTGACTATGTGCCGCTTTCAGCGTTTGAACTCA
>NW_006485489.1:0-580 GCF_000325575.1 Pteropus alecto | reverse complement strand
TTTTTTTGCTATTATTATTTTTTATTGTAGTAAAAAACACATAACATAGAATTTACCATCTTTATCATTCTTAAAGGTATAGTTTGGTAGTATTGAGCATATTCCCATCATTTTGAAACAGATCTTCAGAGCTTTTCATCTTAAAAAACTGAAATTCTATACCCATTAAGCCACAACTCTCCTTTCCCTCCTCATTACAATTATTTAAAAAAATTTTAAGACAAGAACAACACTTGAAATTTCTATTTAAATAAATATGATGTGATCGAGCACATATGTTAAATGAATTTGAGGAAGATGGTAAAAGTTGTCAGGTAGTCATTTCAATGAATAAGTACATAATAAAGGAAGCATTGATTATTCTCAGTTTGGTCAGTGCTCTCCCCAAGAAGAAATGTGAATATTAGGTCAAATGTATTCCTCAACGCAAGTAATCCTAGAACACATAAATCAAACCAGAACCAAGTTTCCATGTTATAGCCAACTTATAAGTGAATTATGATATAATTTATCAGTTCTACATTAACCTTTTCTTTGAGGCAGATGACTTCTTGCAGAAAACAAATGATCTTAGGATTTT
>NW_006485488.1:0-580 GCF_000325575.1 Pteropus alecto | reverse complement strand
TGCAAGTGGCCACAGGCTCAGCACTGGCACCAAATAAAAATCTGCAATGTCTGGGTAAAATCCACTCACTTACCCCGATGGCTCCTTAGGACCCCCGCTCCACCCAACTTGAGTACCACCAAAGGCTCTTTCAGCTGCTGAGCTTACAGGAAGCTGGCAGGTAGCTTCAGGCATTGGGGCTACCCTGGACCTTTTTGCTAAGCTACCCCAGACCCATATTGGTGTCAGCTGGCTTCAGTTTATAGCATGGACTCTCCTACTTGCCTCTAGCTCCAGCACAGGCAGAAACCACTGCGAATCACTTGGTAGCTCATACTAGGTAGCCCTGGGTGGTCACAGGCAGTGGCTGATCTTGCCCTACAAAGAAGCTCCAGAACCAACACTCTCCGAGGCTAGAGTCAGACGACAGCAGAGCACCCCCTGATTAGCACCAAAAGCGGCACACCCAAAGGGTGATCTCAACAGGGCACATGAGCTGCTGGAGTGAATCCCATTTCAAATCCCAGTCTGCACAAAGCGGGTCATACCCTTTGGATGTGGCCATTCCTCACAGCCAGTCATCCTGAGAGTCAATCCCATC
>NW_006485487.1:0-580 GCF_000325575.1 Pteropus alecto | reverse complement strand
GAACGGCCGCGTGACTCCTGCAGAATGCAGTGACAGAGCCGCCCGTGACACCCCAGGGACTGCTGGCTAGTGGGAAGCGCCGCTGCCTGGGGTCAGGAAGAGCAGGTGCAGACCAGGCTCCTGGGGCCGGGTGACCGGGGCCAGGCCCCCTGCCCCTCCCCCCATCCCCTCACCTGCCGGGGGGCGGGGGGGGTGCCCACTCCACGGGCGGCGGTGAGGGAGGGTGCGGCACGGCAGGCAACGCAGGCAGCGCGTGGCCCTTGGTCGCCCGACAAGGGTTCAGTCCCCTGCAGGCTCAGACCCCGAGACCCTGCCTGGCGCTAGCGCTCTGCTGACGCCCTCGTTTCCCGGGCCTCCCACCGCCTCTGATCCTGCTTCCTTCTCCTCCCCACAGAGGTAGCAGGTGACACGTGTTTAGCACGGAGTCTGTCACCTTCGGAAGGCCCATCTTTACGTGCCAGCTGAGTGCAGGCCGCGTCCTTCGGGGACCCTCTGATGCCGCCTTGCCCCGCAGCCGGAGTCTGCCCAGGGCGCCCTCGGGTCCTCGCACCAGACTCCACATTTACCCAACACGAGCCCT
>NW_006485486.1:0-580 GCF_000325575.1 Pteropus alecto | reverse complement strand
TATATATTGATAAATGGTACATTACATCAGTAAGATATAATAACTAGAAACATACACATAACTAACAAAATTCCGAGATACATGAAGCAAAAATTGAAAGAATTTAGAGAGAAATAGTTTTATAATAATACTTAAACTTCAATATTCGACTTTCAATAATACATGGAATGACAGACAGATCAATAAAGAAACCGAGGACCTGAACAACACTATAGACCAATTAAACTGATGGTATAGAGACATATACAGAACACTCTCATTCTCTTAAGTCAATTAAACTGACTGTATAGAGACATACACAGAACACTCACATTTTCTTAAGTATACATGGAACATTCTCCAGGATAGATTACATGTTAGGCCACAAAATAAGTCTTAATACATTTAAAAAGATTGAAATTATACAAAGTTTCTTTTCTGACCACAGTGAAATAAATACCAGAAGAAAAATTGCAAAACTCACATGTATGTAGGAATTTAAAAAATACACTCTTAAACACCATTAGGTCAAATAATAAATTACAAGGAAATTAGAAAATACCTTGAGATACATGAAAATAAAACCACAAACTACCAAAAC
>NW_006485485.1:0-579 GCF_000325575.1 Pteropus alecto | reverse complement strand
TGTTAGGATTAGGATTAGTGTTAGCATTAGTTTAGGGTTACAGTTAGGGTTTAGGTTAGGTTAGGTTTAAGGTTACAGTTACGGTTAGGGTAAGGGTTTAGTGTTAGGATTTTTGTTACAGTTAGTGTTAGGGTTAGGGTTAAGTTAGGATTTGGATTACTGTTAGGGTTATTGTTCGGGTAAGGGTTAGTGTTAGCATTACTTTAGGGTTACGGTTAGGTTTAAGGTCACGGTTAGGTTTAGGGTGAGATTTTATAGGTAAGATTCGTGTTAGGGTTAGGTTTAGGGTTAGGGTTACGATTTAGTGTTAGGGTTAGGATTAGGGTTAAGGTTAAGGTTAGTGTTAGCTTTATATTTTGGGTTAGGATTACAGTTCTGTTTAGATTTGGCTTAGGGAAAAAGGATAGAGTTAAGATTAGTTTTTTGGTTAGGAATAGGTTTAGGATTAGTTAAGGGTTATGGTTAATTTTAAGATTAAGTTAGGGTTAAATTCAAGGTTATTGTTAGGTTAAGAGTTTAGAGTTAGCATTAGTGACATGGCTAGGGTTAGGGTTTGGGTTACATTAAGCGTAGGGTTAG
>NW_006485484.1:0-580 GCF_000325575.1 Pteropus alecto | reverse complement strand
GACATTGGAAAAGGACAAATCCAGGGATAGTGTAGAACAATACAGAACCGTCCTGGTCCCCAGCTGGCTCAGAGAACTTTGGGAAAGCTGCATCTCCAAGCTTGATTTCATTGGAGCTCACCTGCCCTGCGCCCCAGACCCCCTTCCGCATGCGCACTGCGGGAAAACGCCGCTTGCTTTTCTCAACGGCTTTCCCACCCCCGAATTCTGAGCTCGGATAGTTCCGTTTCAAGGGACCGCCCCTTCAGCCCAACCAATGTGAAAGCTGCCTTGGTGCTTCGCCCTCCCTGCCGGCAGTGTGCGGCGGCGCAGCTTCCAGACCCTGGTGGCGAGTGGGGATGGCTGCGGTAGGGGCGACTGCGGGCCGGCTGTTGAGACTCCGTGCGGCCAGGGCCGAGGGACGTTGGCGTCGGCTGCGTGGTGCGGGGCTGCTGCGGGGCCTTCTGCAGCCCGCCTCTGCCGGCGGTGATGCGGCCCAGAGGCGGCAGGTGGCTCACTTCACTTTCCAGCCCGACCCAGAGCCCCGGGAGTACGGTGAGCTAGGGGCTGTCCTTTCCTCTCTCACTGCAGCCAGACCCCC
>NW_006485483.1:0-580 GCF_000325575.1 Pteropus alecto | reverse complement strand
AAATAGAAATGTCTTTCAAAGTGAGAGGCAAGGAGTGTTTATTGAGAACAATCTGGAGTCCTTAATTCAGGCAGAAACCCAAACAATAATTTATTATTTATTTGACAAAAGACGCAGGCAAAAACTGATGTAAAACAAATATCCTTCCACTGTAAAGCATACACTTGAGAACTTAATGGACACATGTCACAGTTTGTGGATGGTCTGAGAGAATTCCATGATCCCACCTAAGGCACGGGGTGGGGGGGGTGGTTTCCAACTTCCCACCAGAGACACGTGATCTGGGATTCTTCCTCTTAAGGACCAAGCGAATGGGAGTGGGGGCAGGGATGAGTGGAAGGCTTAGTACTGTCACGGATGACAGAGCACCATGCAGCCAGACTCTTTATCAGGGATGGCGAGGTCACAAATAAGTGTCTGAGTCTGTAAACTAGAGTCGGAGTTCCACGAGTAGCCTTCCAGCAGCCTTCCGCCAATCCCTGACCATCACGGGATGTAAGACCCGCTTCTTCCAGTGTGGCTTGGCTTGAGCCACCCTCTTGCCTGTACTTCCTCCATCTGGAAACTGAATCAGGAATTT
>NW_006485482.1:0-580 GCF_000325575.1 Pteropus alecto | reverse complement strand
AAGGTCTGGCTTCCTCAGTGACCTTTGGCCCTCTCCCCTGTGTCACCTGCATCCTTCATTCTCACCTACCTGGGTGGACGGATATTGTCTTTTTTCTCTTCAAATCCCAGGGCTCCTTCATTTGCTTTAAATAGGTGACAAGGTCTGGTTTAAAAACAGCAAGACCTGTTTATTAGGAAAAGAAACATGAGTCTTGGCAGAGATTCTCCAATATCTAATCCAATATTGTGCTCAAGTGAAAAGAGAGAACTATGCAGAATATTAGAATATTCTAGAAATGATTTCTCAAAATACTGTTTCTGACAGCACCTTTATTATACTAGACAACATTTAAAGTTTTCACATCCTGAGTTTCACTTCCAAGTACATTATCAAGTCTTTTTTTCTAAACCAGCAAACTCCAATTTGTTCCTTGAGAGCAGGGACCTGAAACTGTCATACAAAGCTGAAGCTCCCTGGAGACACTGTACTAATGAAGGAAACAAAACTCTGTTGGTGAAGTAGAAATTCTGTAACGAAGTCAACCTCACCCAGGAAGACCAGGTTCTTATAGTTCTCCAACATCACATCCATGTACAAT
>NW_006485481.1:0-580 GCF_000325575.1 Pteropus alecto | reverse complement strand
CACCTGAAACTAATATAAAATAATATTGAACATCAGCTGTAATTGGGGAAAAAAAAAAAAGAAAGCCAGTGAGAGATTTGTCACACACTCTTTTCCTCTGCCAGAGTGACCACCCAATTTTCTAGATCGTGGCTGTACTGTCAGCTTGGGTCATGGGATGAGGATAGTGAGCAGAGCCTTCCCTGTCACTCTGCATTAGGCACACAGTGTGAGCTAGAAACAAGCTTTTGTTGTGTTTAGGACCTGAGATCTGGAGACCTGTTTGTTAGTGCAGCACACCCTGGCCTGTCCTGACTAATGTACTCAGGTAAGGTCTGAGCCACATGTACACAAGTATTACCAGTCTCCACCCTACCGGACACCTTGGGAGCCGAAGAGGGAAGGTGCTGCAGAAGCCTTGCTCTAAAGACTAAGGTCCTCTTACTGTCGGTGAGCTGGCGGCTGTACTTGTTTCCGTAATGCCCATGTTAGCTTCCTAGTTTTAATCAAAGGTGGCAAAAATGGCATTTAGATGCTTAATTACATTCTGTAAGGGCAGCTAGTGTAAAAGTGAAAATACATAAAGCTTCAATGCCTGGAA
>NW_006485480.1:0-580 GCF_000325575.1 Pteropus alecto | reverse complement strand
AATGCTGATTTGCATCTGGTATTGTGCAAAGCAGTGGCGAGACTGGAGCGGACACGCTCTGAGATGCCACACGGGGTCCAGAGGAGGCACTCAGGCAGGTGAAGAAGCCAGTGTGAGGGACAGAGACCAGGAGAGTGCGAGAGAGCATCTCATCATAACTGAAGGTTTGGGGAAGTTAGGCGCTGATGGGCGGCAGGGCAGGAAAAAAGGCTGCACATCAGAAGAAAACGCACAGAGAAGCACCAAGAAGACAGAGAACGTGGCACATCTGGGAATCTGCAATTAGTGTAGGCAGGCAATGCAGGCGAAGGAAAGGGAGAGGGGGCATGGCGAGACCCCAGGCAGGAACCGATTTATCAGAGCCTGTGTTTGATTTGAAAAGCATCTATTTTGTTATAAAGGCAAAGGGGAGCCAAAGAAAGATTTTAGGCAGAGGATTAAGATAATTAGTTCTGTACCTTAAAGGACCACCAGCAGCAGTGTGAAAGGTGAACTAGAAAAGAATTCAAGTGGAAGAGAGCAAAGCCAAGGCACAGGTCGATACAATAGCTGAGGCCAGAAACAATCAAGGTTACACTGA
>NW_006485479.1:0-580 GCF_000325575.1 Pteropus alecto | reverse complement strand
GTGTGTGTATACATATACACACACACACACACACACATATTATACAAAGCTACTCCATTAAAACAGGAATCAAAATGATGTCTTAGACATTAATATTTTTTATAACTCAAAGTACAAGAGAACTAGAGAGAATTATCATTTAGTGCTTAAGTATGTATATTATGTATGTGTGCATCTGTACATATTTACTGTTGTTGTTGATGATATTGTTGTTATGACAGACACCTGTTCCTTCTGTGTGACAAGAGCCATAATATCCATACCTCTTCTGCTTTAACATCATTTGGCACAAATGAAGAAAAAGTGGCCAATAAAATATGTGTCAGTCACAAGATGTAGTTCCCAGATAAGCTTCTTTGATATTACTGTTGACAAATATACATGTTGCCCTTTTTTTTTTTTTCTACTTACTTTAAATGACATAGAACTGTTGTCAAGAGCAATAGTAGCATCTGGGAACTATGAGTAGAAGGCCAAGAAAACAAAAAGACATTAGGTTGTCCATTTAAACTATGTAACAATTATAAGCATTTTTATGGGTAAGAATACTTATAAGTAAAAACATTAAAATTCCAAAGAA
>NW_006485478.1:0-580 GCF_000325575.1 Pteropus alecto | reverse complement strand
CTTATCCTCAGCACTATTGGCATTTTGGGTCAGATCATTTCTTGTTGTGGGACTGCCCTGTGCACTGTTAGGATGTTTAGCAGCATCCGTGACTCTACTCACTAGCTTCCAGTAGTAGCCTCTCAATTGTGACGATCAAAAATTTCTTCAGACATTGTTCCCTGGAGGGATGGGGTAAAATTGCCCCTTGCTGAGAACCACTGGTTTATAACTAAACTATTAATTGTAGGGTTCTTGTGTGAGAAAATGGAATTTGAGGTGACTTTTCTCATTTTGACCAGAAGAAAGATCCATGTCCTCAAAGTGTGGGCTCTAAATCACCTGCATTAGATGCACTTGAAGTTCCACCTAAATGCAGATTCAAGGGCCTGTCCCAGAATTTCTGGCAAACATTGGAGCAGGGGTGCTGGGGTGGATGTATCAGGAAAGCTTCCTGGAGAAGAGGCCATGGGAGCCAGATTGGAAGGGTAAATGGAATCAGCTGGCTAGAAAAGGAAGGAGGAAAGGTGTTCTTGGCCCTGCAGGGAGGGCCCATGGGCTTTTTGCTGAGTGTTCTTGAAATGACAGCACCTGCTCTTCC
>NW_006485477.1:0-580 GCF_000325575.1 Pteropus alecto | reverse complement strand
CACTCAGGTCCAGGACACCAGGACACCAAGGACTCCATGGAGCCCCATAGCATATTAGATGAACATTGTCCTGAGACAGTAGGAGCCCTTGGAGGTGCTTAAACAGACTGCCTTTGTCAAGGCCACCCTAGTTACAGCTTGGAAAATGAATCAGAGAGAGAGTTCTAAGGCAAGGACAAGGCTGGAGCATGGGAGAACAGGTAGAATGCCGCTGAAACGGGCCAGGTGGGAACATGAGTCATCTCTTCTCTCAAGCCTTCTGTTTCTTTTTCTGACATGCAAGGCCAACAGTTCTTGTCCTGCCTACCTCTGAAGTTTCAGGGAAAATTAATAACCATAGCCATTTAGAACAAGGTTGCAAACTTTTCTGTAAAGGGCTAGATAGTAAATACTTCTCAGGTTTGCAGGTAATATAGTCTCTTTCAGAACGACTCAATTCTGTCATTATAACACAAAAGCATCCACAGATAATGCATGTAAAATGAGCATGACCGTGTTCCAATAAAATTTATTTATAGACACCGAAATTTAAATTTTATATAATTTTCAGTGTCACAAAATATTACTCTTTATTTTTTTT
>NW_006485476.1:0-579 GCF_000325575.1 Pteropus alecto | reverse complement strand
TTTTCTTGTCTGGAATAAAACAAGTTTTTATTATAGGCTAGAAGAAAACCTAACTGACACATGGCTTGAATGGACAATTGTGCCAACAGGATTTGTCCTTGTCTGTAGTGATTATCATTTTCCTTGGGCCCATGAATGCCTAGAATGCTGGTGCACAGCTGGGCAGTGCTTCTTACATGATCTAACTGTGTTCTAACTGTTCTATAAAGAACCTACCAAGAAGCTTTTCATGAGTCAGGGTTTGTGGACTTTGGCACAGACATATTTCCCGGTTAGGAATAGATACCAATGAGAACATGATCAGAGACCTTTCCTCCACACCCGGAGACATTGCAGTTTTTGTTGCTAAGGCATCAGCTCCCCAGAAAAAGTTCTTAGACTCTCTGACCACAGTTGTTCTTGCTGGTAGAATAGCCCTTGATTATCTTCAGCTAAACAAGGTGGTGTCTGGGCTGTGGCCAACACCACCTGCTGTACCTGGATCAAGGATTCTGGAGAAGTTACATAAAATCAATTACATAAAACCAGTGGCTTAAGAGGATGACCCCTTCATAGAGTTTTTTTTGTTTTTTTTTGTTT
>NW_006485475.1:0-579 GCF_000325575.1 Pteropus alecto | reverse complement strand
GAAGAGTCTATAAGAAGAACTAGGGCTTATGGAAGTTCTCGCACTCTTATGTAATCGTGAGAAAACAACACACAAAAAACCCTACAGGAAGAACTCTGTTTCTAATACAGCTCTATGGTTCTAACTTCCTTTTCACTTCTATAAATACCCCTCCATCTTGACATCCAGGCCAGAGTGTGCACTGGCTTGCCATGTCTGCATGCTCTGGGCTGAAACTCTTTTTGGTGATAAAAAACCTAACCAATATTTTCAGGTGATGCTTGCAATATGTTTATTGAACATGGTGGCCATTGGAATGAATGCCTCAGAAATCAAAAGTTTAATGTCAGGCACTTAGATTACAGTCAAAAAGTGTAATGTCAGGCATTTATACTATAAACATACTACTGGATTTTATACCACGTGTTCTGGCTTATTGTCTTATTCAGCTCAGGGTCCAGAATATCGACCATATCACTGGAAACAATCGATTATCAAATATCTATTTCCCAGGGGAGTCCAAATGGAAACATACATGGAGGGTCAGAGACAACAGAATATGAGTTGTATATTAATTTCTGAGCTAAGGATGAAATAAGG
>NW_006485474.1:0-579 GCF_000325575.1 Pteropus alecto | reverse complement strand
AAAAAAAGAGTACATACATTATAATTCCATTTATTTAAAATTTTACAAAATAGAAATGAGTCTAATAACAAAATGCAAATTAGCATTTGCTAAAGAAGGCAGATGGGAAGGAGCGAGAGTGGTAACAGTGTAAGGGCAGGTGAAAACTTCAGGAGCGGTGTGTATGTTAACTCCTTTGATTGCTATGACAGTTTTACAGGGTGGAATTATGTCAAAGCTATCAAGTTGTACACTTTATAAATATTTGCACTTAGTTGTATATTAATTATATCTCAATAGAGCTATTAAAATAAATTTAAAAATTTAAAGTCTGATGAAGCAGTTTCTTGGTTTAAATTGTCATGATAATGCCTTCTGTCTCAAAGATTAAATCACAAGTGGAGAAAGAGCAGTGAGTTAGAAGAGAAAGGCTATCAGTTCAGATTTGAATCAATTGAGATCAACACCTAAGAGTCTACAAATTCAGATTTCAGTAGGTTTTGGAAGCATATGGCATATTATTTCTGGAGAATTAAGTTTGAGTCACTGCACTCCTAGAATATCTTGTCTTGGGAAAACTTCTTATTGATGATTCATTTT
>NW_006485473.1:0-579 GCF_000325575.1 Pteropus alecto | reverse complement strand
GTGTGTGTGAACACGTGACCCAGAGACAAAGAATGCCCTTTGGCATTTGCCAGGAAAGCCTTTTGGAAAAACAGGGTGTGACAGCGTTGCCATAGCAACCCAACCACACTCAAGCTCAAATGGTACACAGCACAACTGGGGTAGGGAGAGCCCCCCTGAGGCCCGGGGTCAGGAACAAGAGAATTCCTAGGAAGTAACTGGCAAATGAAGGGATACATTCGGGAAACTAGATTAAGGTTTATCCCTCTGACTTCAGGAGCAACCTTTCAGTGACTCTCTCCTAAGTCCCCGAACCAATGTAAAGTAGATGTCTGGCCCACGTATGTGGCTGTTAGAGTAGCCGGAGCCTCAGACCACTTTCGCAGGAAGCACAATGAGAAACGTGCCCGGGCACTGGAGGTGGCCGAGTCTGTGGCTGCTCCTGGGTCTGCTGGGGCATTTTAGGGGGGCGGCCATACTGGGGAACCGAGAAGCCTGCATCCCGCACGACTCACCCTGTGCCCGCCCAAGTCAGAAAACAGCCGTGATATCCACGGCTGCCAGGTATCAATCTGAGCAGGAGCAGCTGGTCAGCTGGGC
>NW_006485472.1:0-580 GCF_000325575.1 Pteropus alecto | reverse complement strand
TCTCGCTGGGGGTGGCAGAGGGAGCTTAGAGGTGGGGGTGTGGCAGTGATCTAATAGTAACGAGTAAGTCCCATACAAGAGAAGTGAGGCCATAATACCTAGATGCTGACTACCATATTCAACACAGAACAAATGTCGCTGAGTCGAAGGTCAGAGGAAAAAAGGAGTCCTGCCTTTTCTGCCTTTTTGGGCCTTAGGTGTTTCAGAGACACACGATCGTTCTGCCTTATCGTCCCCAGAGAGAGCCGCCGACTCTCACCCCACCGACCCTACTCCCTATGCTACTATGTCTAGATTTCCTTCCTTCGCTTCCTAACCCAAGACCCTAATTATTGAGGAACACAATTAAGCAAACGTAACTAGGAAACTAGCCTTAAATTTCTATTTACTTCGAGCTTATTGAATTTATGCTCTCTCTTTTCCAGTCATTGTGCCGATTCACTTTGTAAAGCTGGAGCCATTTGCCTAAAACATAGGGAAGGTCAGCATATCTTCCAAGTTTCTTTCCCACCCCTCCCTCAGATGAGCATGGGGGAGGGAGAGCTGACTGAGTAAGGAGGTCAATTTTGCACGTAGAATA
>NW_006485471.1:0-579 GCF_000325575.1 Pteropus alecto | reverse complement strand
GGGTTTTGTCCCTATACTCAATGGAAGGAGAAGATGTTCGTGTGAGGGTATATACACCATTACAAAATCAAAATGACAAAATAACAACAGAAAATGTCAAAAGACCCCAAACCAAGGCCAAAGTTGCGTCTTCTTTCTTGACAACCTCGGGACCGCCCAACACTTCTCCTGTGACTTCCCATGGCCATTTCCACCCGGTTCCAGAATTTGCTTGTACTTCCGTGTCCTGACCCATCACCTCTGACATCACTGTGACCAGTGAGCGTGTACCCCACCTCCTCGTCCCCACAACCCGCCTTGCCTTCAAGGCGATGTCACCGAGTTCGGACCCTCAACCCCTGCCCTCTTCCGTGTAGACTCTATGTCTCCCTGTGTCCACCAGTCTCCCTGGGCTCCCATCTTTGTCAAATGAAGACTTAAAGTCTCCTGTACTCCTCCCCAACACCCACCTCCCAGATTCTCTCCTCCGAAGCTTCAGATTTTCATTTTGCATTTAGAACAACAAATATTCTGCTGTATTAAACACCCGTTATTTCCACAGTTCGAATCTAAAGGTGGCAGCTACTTGTCTCTGCAGAA
>NW_006485470.1:0-579 GCF_000325575.1 Pteropus alecto | reverse complement strand
ACATTTCAGTCTTCTGGCGATCGATCCCCACGCACCCTCAAATCAACGGCAATGGAACCGCCCTCCTATCGGGAGAAGAGTGTATCAAACTCTCCCATCGCCTCAGACATGGCAGACAAGGCCCAGACGGTGACCTAGGTTTTAATACTGAATATCTTCCTGCCCTAATCCCCAAACTGGATTGGGGTCCCCCTCTCCCATAGTCACTCTGCAGCATCCTGTACCTGTCAGGGGTTGCATGCTCACGACTGTAACGAGATGACAGTTCGCTCCACCTTTTGTGTGCTGACGATCTTCCCTACCAAAGTGACGCTCCCTGGCAGCTCACACCCCTGCTCTCTTGGGCCCCGATGAAACTGCAGGGGCCTAGCCCTAGGCTAGGCTCAGAAGTGCAAAAGAAAACCATACATTAATATATCATAAGCCCGCCAGGACTTAGTTTACTCGGTAAATATGAACCGAGTGTCCTCCCATGCACCAGCACTCAGAAAGGAGGAAGTCCTGGCCCACAGGAAGCCCTCTGGAAATAGGAAACAGGAAGTGGACGTGAGCACCTTTCTTCCCTTGCTGTTAATGATA
>NW_006485469.1:0-579 GCF_000325575.1 Pteropus alecto | reverse complement strand
ACCTATTCCTTAAACTATGCACTCCTTCTAAATAGGGAAGTGACCTCAGTTCATTGCCTGAGATTGGATTTATGTACTTAAAGCACCCAAGCTGCATGACTTTTAGAATATATTGAATAATCCAGACCAGCATATCCTGTCAACTAACTCGACAGTAGGATTCACTGAGCAGGTTGCCACCTTCCTCCTATACTGCTCTCAGCATTAATTCGTGCACTTTCACGGGTGGTCGCCAAGTCCGACACGTGACTTGCAATCCCCGACGTGCTGACCACACACCGCACGTGTTCAGACATGGGGCTTCCGCGCGTGGCGCCGCGTCATGTTTATGTCTAGACTGAGTCACTTCCTCCTGGGCATTGCCTGTTAGCGAGATTTGGCTGTTGCACTTCCCCCCGCCCCCCACCCCCCCCAGCTCTGTCGCTCTCGGTTTTGCTGCATTATAATGCGCGTTGAGGTAACTCTTCTTTTTGTGCAGCCACCTCCAACTCCACATGTATCTTACAGCAATGACTTGGGGTTTTTATTTCTTCAGACATCCATCAGTAGTTAAAAAAAAAAAAAAAGTTAGTATTTAGA
>NW_006485468.1:0-579 GCF_000325575.1 Pteropus alecto | reverse complement strand
CAGAAGCCCCTTAGCAATGGGGAAAGAAAGCCATAGAACAGCAGTGGGATCAAGGGCTTCCCTGAGAAAGTGAATGAAGAGGAAGTGGGACAGAGAAACAGCTACCCACAGGGGGCCGTACCCTCTGCTGCCTGGTTGGCCCAGTTTGACAAAGCTGATGAAGCCATCCAGTGTGATATGAACTGGTGGCAGGATTCAGTGTTGGAGATATCCCTTGAGCAAGTGCCCTTGGTAAATGAAGGGTTATCATCAGATTGCACAACACAGAGATTGAGGAAAAAGTCAAGGAATAGAAAATTAAGCACAGGTGACCAGGCCCTGAACATATCCTTAAATTGTAAGACAGTGTATTTGAAGAAAAATGCTATCTTGAACATAGTGCTTCCTGATGATTCAGATGACTATAAGTTGGAAGAGGAAGAGTTTGAGGTAGAATGACTCTGCAGAAGATAATAGTGTAAGCTCTTCTAACTAAAGTTTTTTATTGTAAGGCATGCAGGGCAACTAGGTTGTCAGAGAATCCTCTCTATCCTGAACTTGTCTGGTCCAGCAGAAATAAGAACAACAATAGTAAACATG
>NW_006485467.1:0-578 GCF_000325575.1 Pteropus alecto | reverse complement strand
AAAAAAGTAAAGTTTACTTTTAAAAGAAATTAATCACTGAATAAGGAATAAAATGCTTAAGAGGGAAAGGCAGAGAGTTGTAATAATAATAATAAAAAAAATCCATTGTGTCTCCTTACTAGTTCTGTGTCAAGCAGGCTGCCTAACCTTTCTGGACCCTCATTTCTATGTCTATAAAAGGCAGTGTAGTGTTATGGTTGAGGAACATGGGCTTTGGGATCAGACGGTCCTGAGTTTGTGTTCTACCATGAGTTTCTGAGGCTCGTTGTCTGAGGAGAATATTGCCTACCCCATAGAATTCATGTAAGGATTAAATGAGACAGTGTGGTTGGAAGCATTAAGATAAATAGCAGCATAAAATTGTGAGGAATTAGTCACTAGAGGAAGCTGGACCTTTGTAGGAATAAAGCCCTGTAATCACTTATATGAATGGACAAATTATGTCAGGTGTTGTCAGCAAAATGACTTGTTCTCAAAATGAAGTAGCAGAAAAGGCAGAGACTATGAGACTAAACCTGAACTTTTATAGACAGGGATTGAGAGAGCAGTGCTCTTTCTCTTATCTCTATCAAGCCCCA
>NW_006485466.1:0-579 GCF_000325575.1 Pteropus alecto | reverse complement strand
GCATTTTACTCAGGCTGTCCTTTTTAAACCTCACAGGGGTGCTAAGGGGTGAGTGTTATTATCCTTAATGATTTAATTGAGAAAACTGGGGCAAAGAGTCTTCAAGTGACTTATCTTCATCACATAGTCAGGATATGACATACATAGAATTGGGACTGGTATGTGTCTGGCTCTCAGAAGCAATTTTTTTCATTACACGGCCTGCGTCTACCTGGATTTATCTGCCTCCTCATTAGACACACACCCGCATATGCACACTCATGTACACATAACACACATACACACTTACACACATAGCCGGCCTGCTCTCTGGAGCAGCTAATGACATAAAATACTCGAGAAGGTTCGAGTGAGAAATTTTCATTTTTGAATGTTCTATCATTTCCCTTCTCTGGCAAAAGCACCAGTGAATCCCAAAGATTTGTGTGTTGGTGTGTGTTCCCTCACGGACAAATTGCAAATCCAATGCAAGTCATTATTTTTCACCAGTAATCCTCCCTGTCGGGCAGATAGAGCCATCAGGGGAATTAGAGCTGGAAGGTATTTTAAGAGACCAGGTAGGCAGATCTTTGCCGTCCT
>NW_006485465.1:0-579 GCF_000325575.1 Pteropus alecto | reverse complement strand
GACTGTGTCTGCAAGGTCTTCAAAAGATACAAACTTGGAGATAAGGTTAAGCTTGTAAAAGTCCATTCACGAGTAAATGAGGTGCGAGTCTTTAGAAGAGTAATTCTCCTTCCTCCCTAAGGTGACCACAGGAGAGCCTCAAGACCCAAACGAAATGTAGGAAGCTAAAATCTAAGCACTGAGGTCTTTGACTTTGGCCTTGGGGCTCTGTGCCTGTACTTATACTGCTTCCTAGCTTAAAGAAAATTAACATCAAGTAGCTGACATTACTGAGACTTTACCGTGTGCCAGGCATTGTTCTATATTCAGTCTTTACAACGACCTATGAGGGAGGCAGCATTATTATCCCATTTTCACAGGTGAGGAAACTGAGGCTTGGTGGGGTTATGTACTTTCCCAAGATCACAGAGAGTAAACTCCAGATTCTGCACTCTTAGCTCCGATGCTGTGCTGCATCCCAGTGTCCTGCCTTGTGCTTCTCTTCATTAGTATTGGACAGGCCACGTGGCCTTCCTTCAACCAGGTAGCAGTATCACCAGAGATCTAGACGACATTTAAAATCCACCCAAGTGGTCAAAC
>NW_006485464.1:0-579 GCF_000325575.1 Pteropus alecto | reverse complement strand
CCCATATGAGTATGTCCTCTTATTAGCACTTTGTAAGTCAGATCCTGCACCACTGAGCATCTGCTTGATGTGTAGCCAGCTGACCTGGAGGCCAGCTGGGAGCAAGGGAGGCTCTGGGTCTTATGGCAGTGGCCACCCAGCAAGAGGACCTGGGTACTCCAGAGGCAGGTGGGGCCGACCCTACAGCCTTGTCTTTCCACAAGCATCTATTCAGTCCCCTCTTCACCCTAAGCTTTGTCCTGGTCTGGCCCAGCACCCCTCACTGGGTTCTCCTGGAAGAACCCTCCCACACCTGCACAGGCAGCAGGTAAGGTCAACAGGTGAGCCCATGCATACCAACGTCAGATTCCCACCCTGCCCCAACCTCCCACCAAGGCTTCCCAAGCTGAGGATAAGTCACTAGTCTCTTGTGCTCCTGCCTCAGGGCCCGCACAGGCTGCTTCTTCTGCCAGGACAGCCTTCCTGATACCTGCTCAGCCAGGTGGAGTGAAGAAGGGTGAGTCTTCCTTCCACAGGGCCCTCAGGGACTGAGCGGCTGTTACATACACAGCGGGAGAGCTGCCACAGGCTGGCTTTCCA
>NW_006485463.1:0-579 GCF_000325575.1 Pteropus alecto | reverse complement strand
GTCTTCACTGCTGCATTCTCAGCTTGTCTCTGCTGAGTGGTTCTTCTCTAGCCCAGACATTGTGCCGGACCGTGCAGTTCGGGGTGACCAAAGCGGGCAGTGGTGTCCTCCCGCAGCTCCAAGTCCAGAGCACATGGCAGACAGTAAATGCAACTCCAAGCCACAAAGGCGTATGTGACCAGGAGGTGCCTGTGTGGCTCTAACGTGAAACTTTAGCACCCTGGGGAGCCGGAGCGAGACTGGCCTGGACACACCTGGCAGGGCACGCCATCGGCAGACACATCCCACCACGTCTGGCTGCGGCTCCTCACCGGCGGGCTGGGTGACCGAGGAGACAGGCCACTGCTCTCCTTAAGTTTAAATGGAAAATAGGAAGTTTTAAGTTGAGCCACAGACCGGCGTGCGGCTGGGGACAGCCGTCGTGTTGTGGCAGGGCACGGGCGTCTCTGCGGCCAGGAGCCGTGTGGGCGGACGGGCAGGCGGGCACGGCCCGCTCCCTCCCCGCGGCCGACCTCCGTTCTGCTTCAGTGTTGCCTTCGAGATCCGAAAATTAAGACGAAAATGGAGCCCCAGGTTTCC
>NW_006485462.1:0-579 GCF_000325575.1 Pteropus alecto | reverse complement strand
CCGTCACCATCATCACTATCGTCAACATCACCACTGTCCTTATCACCTTCCAGCTTCAGATGAAGTGCCTGCTCCTTCCTGGAGCAGGGCACTGGCTTTCAGCTGTCCAGCATTCCCCCCGGGAATCTGCTCTTGGGACCACTCAATCTGGTCGCTCTGGGACAGTTTCTGCAGTAGGAGGCATTATCTCTGCATAATTAAGTGGCTCAGCTATAAAAACACGAGCAGAGTCCTGGCTGCCAGGCGCTGGCTGGCAAGCGGACTGTTCGGGGACGTTGAGGGGTGGCGGGATGGAGGCATGCGTCCAGATGCCAGGCAGCTGGGAGCCTGTGGCCATCGGCCTGTGATGCCAGCCCCAGGAGAGCAGCTGCCTCAGCACACAGGCTCACGCACCTGGCCTTGTCTCAGCTGCAGGGAATGTCCCCGCCTGCTGCCATTTCTGGCTGGGTGCCAGGTCCCAGAGGCCATGGCTACTCTGCCCTCCCTAGAACACTGCCTGCTGTTCACGGTGTGGCAGGAGTGTGCCTCGGTGGAGTGACTGGACTGCAGAAGATGAAATCAGGGAGCCTGTGGTGGGGA
>NW_006485461.1:0-579 GCF_000325575.1 Pteropus alecto | reverse complement strand
GTGGACTCCAGGCTGCAGACACCCATGTACTTCTTCCTCAGACACCTGGCTTTCATTGACCTTGGTTATTCAACAGCTGTGGGACCCAAAATGTTGGTCAATTTTGTAACAAATCAAAACACTATCTCATATAATTGGTGCGCTACACAACTAGCGTTCTTCATCACGTTCATCATTAGTGAACTTTTCATTCTGTCAGCAATGGCCTATGACCGCTATGTGGCCATCTGTAACCCTCTGCTCTACACAGTCATCATGTCACCAGGAGTATGCTGGGTGCTGGTAGCAGTCCCCTATGTCTACAGTGCCTTTCTCTCTCTGATAACCACCATAAAGATTTTTATTTCATCCTTCTGTGGCAACAATGTCATTCGTCATTTCTACTGTGACAGCCTTCCCGTGTTAACTTTGCTGTGCTCAAGCACACGTGAAATTGAGTTGATAATACTGATCTTTTCAGAATTCAATTTGGTTTCGTCTCTTTCGATCGTCCTTGTGTCTTACGTGCTGATCCTTCTGGCCATCCTCAGGATGCACTCTGCAGAGGGTAGGCACAAGGCCTTCTCCACCTGTGGATCA
>NW_006485460.1:0-579 GCF_000325575.1 Pteropus alecto | reverse complement strand
AGGGCGGGGCACGCCGGCGGGGCGGGGCTAACAGGAAGGTGGGAGCCGGACCTTGGGGAAGGGGCGGGGCCTGCGAGAAGGCGGGGCCTATAGGGAACGAGGCGGGGGCGTGGCCGTGGCCGTGGCCTCGCCCTTTCCTTTTCCAGTTCTGCCCCTTCACGCCCAGGACCCCTGCGAAGCCCTGCCCTAGGGCTTCCTCAGTTCCGGTGCCAGCCGTCTTTAGACCCCTCAGGAAAGCGGGAATACAACTGCGGACGTGCTGTTAGAGGAGGCCACTGAGAAGACGGGACCGCGGGCTGACCCTCGGGCTGCACCAGGAAATGGGAGGCTCCTCGCCCCTCCCTTGTCCTTGCAATGCATACTCCACACGTCGTCCCCAGGCTAGACGCTGTCCCAAAGTCACAGCCTGAGGTGGGCCCGTGCGCAGATCTACTCTTGCGATCTATCAGTTCCTTTGGTGATTAAACCGGCCACCTACCAATCTGGACTGGTCTGCCTCTTTCCTCAGTGTCTCCCTGCCCTCCGTGTAGGGGGCCAGTTTCAAATTACACCCAGGAAGCTCCCGAGTTTGCAAACTAA
>NW_006485459.1:0-579 GCF_000325575.1 Pteropus alecto | reverse complement strand
CCACCATTTATCCATCCTCCCATCATCCATCCATCCATCCTTCCATCATCCATCCATCCATCCATCCATCCACTATCTGTCCATCTGTCCACCCGCCCACTATCCAGCCACACACTTGGTAAGTGTGCACTGCGTGCCCGCCATGTGTCAACCCTGGGCACAGAGCAGGGGCAGTTTGGGCGGGTGGCTGGAGCCTCAGGTTATTCACATCCTTGGGCGGCAGTAGCAGGTGGGACAGGAGAGAGAAATAAATTCGGGCACCGTGCCCGATGATACGCATGGGGGTGCGGCAGGAGGGCCCTGCTGGGGGGACACTTTGGAGCAAAGGCCTGGGGAAGGCTGACCGCTCCAGCCAGGCTGCCCTTGCTGGCCCCATCCCCTACACCCCTACACCCACTGTGAGGGGGGCCTAAAAACCGATGTGACCAGTCACCCTGCTTGACACCCTGAGTGGCTCCTGTCACCCACAGGACAAAGGCCAGCCCCTCAGCGAGGCCTTGGAGACCCCAGCGCTGCCTCCTTGTCCAGGAAGGAGGGGAAGGGCCCGGATACCTGGGGATGGCGTCATGGCTGGGAGAC
>NW_006485458.1:0-578 GCF_000325575.1 Pteropus alecto | reverse complement strand
AAAAAAAGCAAATCCAACTATATTCTGTTTATAACAAATATCATCTTAAATAAAAGGACACAGATTAAGATGAACATGAAAAAATGGAAAAAATATATATCATACACATACTAATCTTAAGAAAGATAATGTGGCTTTATTAATTTCAGATGAAATACATTTCAAGACAAAAAGTATTACCAGATATAAAGAGGAATTCTTCATAATATATCATTTCATCTAAAAGATATAAAATTTCAAACATCTTACTTTAAAAAAACGTAGCTTCAAAATGCATGAAGAGAAGAATGACAGCACTAAAAGAAGAAATAGAGAAATAAAAAAAATAATCGGAGATTTAAAAAATTCTCTCTTAGTAGTTATTTGAATAAGCAAAAGAAGTAAATGTGAACACTACAAACTAGCTTGATCTAATTGACAATTTATACAATACTATTAGGACCAGTGTCCTTTATGAACATACATGCAAAATACCTCTTCAAAAATTTATATATTTGTATGTATGTTTATATTTATATTATTAATTCTCATTATTCATAGTAATTATGTTCCATAAAGTCACTGCAAACATTTAACTA
>NW_006485457.1:0-579 GCF_000325575.1 Pteropus alecto | reverse complement strand
TCGTCATTTAGAGATCTGTGCCTGATGGTGTTTCTCTGACACCTCCTTTCTTGTTGCTGCTGAGTAATATTCCCCTGGACTCTGGCTGTCCCAGAGCTGGCTCATCCATTCACCTGTGAGTGGATGGTTGGGGTGTCAAAGCCTATTAAGGAGCAAGTGGGTTTTATGCATTTAAGGACATTTCTGCCATATTCTGAAAGATAAGTAAGCAGGGCAGTCAAATTCGTGGCAGTAGGTGGCGTTTGCTTGTTTGTAAAATGATGGTATCAGTACAGGTAAGTTTGTGAGCCTCAAAATGTGTCTTTTATTCACTTTTTTCAGAGGGTATTTGTTATAAGCCTGGAAAGAAGCTACACAGCTTGTACCGCTGGAGTCACTGTTAACAATCATAGGTAGACATGGAGCATAACAATTTTGCTGATCGAGACACGAGGCTTCCGGTCTCTAAATTGATTTCATAATTTAATCTTCATTAGTGGAATTTTTCTCAGTGAAAGCAAGGGATGGAGGGCTGGAGTCTGCCTCAGTGGGAAAACTGGCTTTATATAAATTATTAGGAAGAAAAGGAAGATTTTATCT
>NW_006485456.1:0-578 GCF_000325575.1 Pteropus alecto | reverse complement strand
AGATAGATAAATTGGACATTATCAAAATTTAAAATGAGCATGTTTCAAGAAAGCAAAAAGAACCCACGGAGTGGCAGAAGGTATTTGCAAATCACATCTCATAAGGAACTTGTATCTAGACTATATAAAGAACTCTTAAAACTCAATAATGAACATTAGAATATCCAATTTAAAAATGAGTAAAGGATCAGAATAGACTTTTCTCTAACGGTATACACGTGGCAAAAAAAAAGATACACGCACATCCAATGAGCACATGAAAAGCTGTTCAACATCATTACCCAGTCAGAGAAGAGTAAATCAAAACCATCATGACACCACTTCAGAACTCAGGATGGCTACAGTAAAAAAAAAAAGTTGACAAGGATTTGGAGAAATTAGAACATTCATACACTTCTGGTGGGAATGTAAAATGTTACAGGCACAATGAAAAACAACAATCTGGGAATTCCTCAAAAGATAAAACATAGAGCCATATGACCCAGCAATTCCACCCCTTAGCTGTATACCCAAGAGAAATGAAAACATGTCTATATAAAAACTTGTTCATAGCAGCATTATCCATAATAGCCAAAAAG
>NW_006485455.1:0-579 GCF_000325575.1 Pteropus alecto | reverse complement strand
AAAAAAAAAAAAAAAGAGAGAGAGAGAGAGAATAATATCTGTTCGACCTAAATTGAGAAATGTTTCTTTTTTCTCCATCGTTCAGGGTTAACTGTACAGTTTGTCAATTAACCAGATCTTTTCCTTTATCTTGTTTGGCCATCTGCCTTGCTTCCCAGTTATTTAGGAAGTTCTCTAATATCATCTTCACCAGTGAGTAGAGAAACAGAAAATAGCATTAAAAAATATACATATATATTTTTTCTTACTACTAGCTTATCTGGTAAGAGGAAAATTTTAATAAGGGTTGAATTGGACATCTTCTGAAAATGACAGTCTAGATCATGGGGAATGGCCCTTTCGCTGAGAACACTTAGAAAAGCTGCACAGAATATAAGAATTTGTTCTTGGGCACCACAGGAACTAACGACACAGATGAGTTTTACAGAGCTGAGGTCCGGATGAGAATTAAACCCACGGAGACGCATACAGTGTTAGGTCTGCTGTTTTCCCATGGCATCTGTCAACCCCCGAAGTGTACAGAAATTCCAGTTTTAAAAATTACCCTGTTTTAATTGGGTTATTAGATTTTTTTGCTTT
>NW_006485454.1:0-579 GCF_000325575.1 Pteropus alecto | reverse complement strand
TGCAAGGTTGGTTCAACATTCAAAAATCAATTAATCTATCATATCAACAGACTAAAGGAGAAAATTGATATGATCATATTAATAGAAGCAGGATAAGCCCTTGACAAAGTCCAACACTAATTCAGGGCAAAAACTCTCAGAAAAATAGGACTAGAGGTGAACTTTCTCAACTTGATAAAGTCTATCTACAAAAACCTACAGCTAACATCATAGAATGGAGAGAAACTAGATGCGTTTCCTCCATGGTCCGGAACAAGACAAGGATTTCCCTCCTCACCACTCCTATTCAGCATTCTACCGAAAGTTCTAGCTAATAGAATAAGAAAATAAATAAAAAGTGTACAGATTGGGAAGGAAGAAATAATATTGTTTTTGTTCACAGATGCTATGGTTGTCTATGTAGAAAATTCTCAAAGAATCAACAACAAAATCAGCAAAACACACCTGGAACTAGTAAATGGTTATATAGCAAGGTTGCAGAATACAACATTAATATACAAAAGCCCATTTTTTGTTTGTATATCAGCAATGCAAATTTGGTTTTGAAATTACAAATAAAAATGCATTTACATTAGCACC
>NW_006485453.1:0-579 GCF_000325575.1 Pteropus alecto | reverse complement strand
CATCCTCTCCTGGAAACATCCTCTCTTTGGCTCCCTGGCTCCAGAGCATCTTTTGGTCCTTCACATGCTCTCCACGTTCTCCACATATAGGGCTTCATTGTCTCCCCAACTAGAGTACGGCTTCCACTAGGGTAAGGACTGGGTCTGCTTTATTCATCTCTGTTTCCATGAAGCCTAGAACAGGTGATTACTGAAGGAATGAAATAGAAGAATGCTCAGTAGGGCTGTGACCACAGAGGAAATGACTCTTCTTGGACAGCTCTCAGCAGCTCTTTGAGAAGTTGCGTGGTGAATTCCCAGGCAGCAGTTTATCACAGGCATCCCGGGGTCGCCGAACACAGTTCAGGCAAAACTATAGCTTCAAGGCCTCGAAGATGCGGGCTTCAGGTTGTGAGTTTAGAAAGCCACGCTTGCTGCCAGGTCCATCTGGGAAGCAACCAGCAGGGTGCCTGCAACTTTACCTATGAGGCCAGAGGGCACACCAACCTGAAATGCTCCCCTTCTGGCGCATTTGTCATCTGCAGACCGTGAGTTCCTTGATAGGAGACTGGGCCTTGTCTGTAATTTCCCCCTGGACTC
>NW_006485452.1:0-578 GCF_000325575.1 Pteropus alecto | reverse complement strand
CTTCATTCCCCTGGTGTGTTAAATTACTTTGCAGACCTCCTAATGTTGAACCAAACGTTGTCTGCTTGGGAATAAACACGACTTTGACATGCTTTAGTAGCTGTTTCAGCCATCGCTGGGTTTAGTTTGCTCAAGTATAAGAAGGTATGTATACTTTTTGCATGATGTAACTAATTTAGACTGGCCGATAATTTGGCCTTCTCATGCATTCCTTGTCAAGATGACTTTTAGAAATACTACGATTTTCATTTTCTTCAGTATGGTGAGGTATATATTTTTCTGGGATTTACTTCGTTAGTCTCAGTTTCAATATTATCAGCATATACATTTCACGTTATCGTACGTTTTGAGTCCTCGCTGTACATGCAAGCACAACAGCCTTTTCAACCCCAAATTTTCTCTTCTGTCCATGCCTTATCTCTAATTCTATTGACCCATATTTCCAGAAGCCCTTTTTGCTCTTATCTCTCTAATGTGCTAACGCTTAGCATTTGTGTTGAACACTGCACATCCGTTACCAGTTTCATTAATTTCGCCTCTTATTTTTATTACTCTGCATTGACAATAATTTAAAAAAA
>NW_006485451.1:0-578 GCF_000325575.1 Pteropus alecto | reverse complement strand
CCATGGGCGCTTGCTAGGCTCTTTCGGTCTGCAAACTCTCATCGACAATTCCGGAAATGTTCTCGAAGTGTTGCTTTGATAATTTCCTCCCCTCTGATTTCTGTTTTCTTTTTATGAATTATAGGAGTAATTTGTGCTTCAGGTATATGTATATATTCCTTTTAAACATCTCCAATGCACGTGACACTCAATATGCCCAAGGCTGACTTCTTTGGCACCTAACGGAGCTTCTTCTTGGTTCTATCTTCCCCATGTCAGTGAAGTGTGTCTTTCATCCAACCCAGAAACATCGATCTCACCCCCATCTCCTCCCTCCCTCTTGCTTCTTTACATGCAGAAAACGCCAGGTGCAGTGAAACACGCATCTTGTATGTCTCTTGAATTCAGTCCACTTCTTTTGTTCATCATCACCGCGACTTCCTGATGCGGACCGGTGTCACCTGTCCTGTAGGACTTCGCAGCAGCCTCCTGCCTCCTCTCTTCTCTTCTCCAGGTAACTCTGTCCCGTCTCGCCTTCAGACCCCAACCTAGAGGGCTCTGGATGCTGGTATCACGCTCTGTGGCTACGATTTTGTCAC
>NW_006485450.1:0-578 GCF_000325575.1 Pteropus alecto | reverse complement strand
TTCTGTTGTCATTCTGGACTCTCCCAAGACTGACCGTGTGGCTTTATGGGTGAGTAGTTACCATGGAAATTAAGTCTCATAAAAGAAATTCAGCACTGCTGCCAGCCCCGGGTCCTGGAGTCATGAATGAGAAATATGCTGCCTGTACTTCATCTGTTTGGGAGGACACTAGGTGCTCTGTACGGGAACTCAGGGACCGTTTCTCCCTCTCAGAGAAGACAAACGACTCCGGGCCCTGCTTGCCATGCAGAGGACGTCCACACACATCTTCTCTGCACAGACAGAGGAACAGAGGACAGAGACCTGTGAGGACCCCCACGGACAGGATCTGTGAGGGACAGGCTTTTTCGAAATGTAACTGTATTGATTTCTGCTCAACTGGTAAAGGACGCTCACGGTGACGATGGAATTGAGACCCGATCAAACATGGCTAGTTCCTGCGATGTGTGACCCCTAAAACTTGGGCTGACAGGTGCAGAGTTTCTGTCATCCGACTTTATTTTCGCAGGAGTTATTTGCCCATAGAGCCACTTGGTAGATCTGAGAGGGACTGACATTTAAAGGGGATATATTTTCTC
>NW_006485449.1:0-578 GCF_000325575.1 Pteropus alecto | reverse complement strand
GACAGCTTGGTTCTATAAGCCAAGGTATACACAAGAGTGTTCAGGTAAGAGAAGCCAGGAAGGATGTTTGCAGGCCTTGGTCTAGAGACTGGATATTGCTACCAATTGGATGGTCTTACAGTTGTGGGCCTGGGCTTTTAGTAGGTCCGTGAATATGATAAAAGCTTGGTTCAGATTTTAAGTCTCCGTTTTTTTGGGTTATGATTGTACTGTTTTCTTTTCTTCCAAACGAAGGCTTTTTCTCTCATAAAAGTATGTTAGATAACATTTGTTCACAGCGAACAGATTCAGAAGAGAAGACTTACGCCACCATTTCTGTCTATGTCAGAAAAAGATGGAAGAAATGCTGTGCAGCAATTTCTCAAGTCTCCTTCCTGAAACATTGTGTTGGGATGTAACTGCAATCAAGGATAGCATACTGGATCCGAAAATTAAAGCAGGCAGGAGACTAGGTCCTCGTTTCAAGATAAGACTCAAATTATATGAGAACAGACAAGTTCTGTGGTTCATGTTTTACCGTTTACTAGCTTCAGAGAGGATAGGCATGGTGTATTGGTTCCCAGTCTCCATTCCTCTTT
>NW_006485448.1:0-578 GCF_000325575.1 Pteropus alecto | reverse complement strand
TGCTTCTGCTCTTTTGCACCATTTCTCGTACTCACCAAGACACAGCCCCCATAAGGCCCCAGCAAGTCCCAGGTCTGTGTGTCCTCAGCCAGGTGCTAAGTCTCTGATGCTCAGGGCAGAGCACACACCTGGCCCCTCCAGGATAAGAGAGGCTGGTTGCACCGGAGCCTTGGTATTCTCGACGGGTCGACCAATTTTCCACCCAGAGTCGGGTTCGCCATGGAGTCCCAGGTGGCCAGCCCTGCATCGGTCTGAATCCAAAAGCCACGGAGCAGATATTTGGAGTCAGACGGATCTGAGCTCCAGTCCTGGCCCTGCCACCTACCATCTGGGTGGTCCCGGGCAAGCCGTTCACCCTCTCTGGGCTTCAGTTCCCCATCTATAAAATAGGGGTCTTGATAATGGTACCTACCTCTCGGGGCTGTCGTCAGGATCAATGACTTAATCCACGTAAAGTCTTTACAATGGTGTTGGCAGAGAGCAAGCATGATTTTAACTAACAACAACAGCAACAATAATAGAATGATGACAGTGATGGTGATGATGGCGATGATGATGATTGTGACGGTGATGATGGT
>NW_006485447.1:0-578 GCF_000325575.1 Pteropus alecto | reverse complement strand
TTTAGGCAGTAAGAAGAAAGACCAAAGTTTCTTCCTGAGCCTTCTGAGCTTTCACTGTTTTCAGTTAAAAATAATCTGCATGCCAGGGTATTGAGGTGACTCGTTCTGAACCCCCACAATTCCATTGTATGGAAGTACCAGAGTTTGTTCAACCATTCAGCCAGTCAAAGACATTATAAAACTGCTAAGAACATAATTGTACAAGTTTTTGTGTGGGCCTGTTTTTAATTCTCTGGGCCATGTGGTAAATTGCTCTCTTAATTTTGTAAAAAACCGCCATCTTATTTTCCAGAGCAGGTGTACCATTTTACATTTCATCTACAGTCTTTTAAAATCCATACAAGTCCCTCTGCCTTTTTTCTTTCCTTTATGACATTGATTTTTTAAAGAGTCTAAGACAGTTATCTTGTAGAATGTTCCACATTCTGGCTTTATCTGATTGTGTCCTTTGTGGCAGGGTTGTTATCATGTTCCTCTGTCCCTTGTACTTCTTGTAAAGTGGAAGTTAGACGTCCAAGCTTGAATAGATTCAAGAGAACTTCAGAGGTGTCACTGTGAACTTCGTACTGCATCTTCCA
>NW_006485446.1:0-578 GCF_000325575.1 Pteropus alecto | reverse complement strand
TCATCAATTTTGTATCGAGGTGGATGAAAGTCACCATTTTAAACACTGTAAAGTAAATGATTCCGAGGCTTTCAGGACACTCACAAGTCACGGTCCTGTCATCACTCTCTGGTTCCAGGACATCTTCATCGCCCCCCCCGCCATAGAAACCCCAGTCTGCATTACGAGTCAGTCCCATCCCCTCACCCCCGCTTACCGGGTCCTGGAAAACGCCCGTCTACCCCATGTCTATGGATTCGCCTCCCCTGGATGTTTCGCGGGAACGGAGCCACACACTCGGTGGCCTGTTGCGTCTGGTTCCTCAGGCCCAGCCACGTCTCAGCATGTCAGTCTCCGGCCCTCCCTGTTGTGTGTGTCCGTTTCCCAGGGGGGTGGGCATTTGGGTTCCACTTTTTGACTGATCTGCACAAGTTTCTCTGTGGATATATGTTTTCATTTTTTTAAAGCTATTTTTATTGATTAGAATTCTGCATCTAGGGGGTGTGTGTGTGTTTAAGTGCCTCTAACCTAATGCGCCAAGACTCCTTTTCTGACCAAGACTTGTCAGAAAAATCTCAAAAGCAACAGAATTCAAATTC
>NW_006485445.1:0-578 GCF_000325575.1 Pteropus alecto | reverse complement strand
TCAAATGAGGAAATGGGATCAGAAGTAGAAATGTGCCTTTACATACCGATAGAGAGATTATAGATTTTGCAATGGTCGTGGCTCCTAAATCACTAAATTCCTAACTAACAGATTTGTGGACTTGTTTAAAGAGGGAATAAATGAATGGTTTCACCAGATACTAAGAAAGTTTGTTATTAATGACCTTGGCCAAAAAAAGAAATGAGAAATCATCAGACCAGAGAGAATGGCCATCTAACTTCTATTCAGCCAAGCAAGATTTTGTAGACAAGGTAGGAACTGCTTACAGCCGATGCTATTTAAAGAAATCCTGACTTTCAAAATTCTCTACTGCTTTCTTAATGGTATCTTTTTTCCTGTCCTTAAGTTTACAAACTTTCCTTCAGCTAAAAACACAGCTGTCTCACAGAAACACTGTATAAGAAAATTAATAACAATAAAACCCAAGGGAATTAGGTAAGTAGTGAGAAGGCTGCTTTATACTTTTACTCTATCCAACTGGGAACCTACTCTGGGCTTCACTTGCTGTGTGCTAAGAGGCCAAGGGAGAATGCTGGGACATATAGGAAAAAAAAAAA
>NW_006485444.1:0-578 GCF_000325575.1 Pteropus alecto | reverse complement strand
GGGGGTAAGAGTTGACCCTGGAAACATATCTTATATTGCTAGTTGATACAGAGACCTAGATGAGCGGCCAGCCATCAGGTGATTCACAGATAAAGCAGGAGAAATCAGTGTAGGAACAAATGTTTCAGGATGGGATGATACTGTTTGCTGACTCTATTCATTAAAACAGTGAATAGTGAATAGAGAGCTGCTACCTTCTCACAACTGGCATTTTTATAAACATGAAGATAGAAAATATGATACATACAAGCAGACAATGAAATTCCAACTCGTGTTAAGAAAACTTACGAATGGCATCCATTTCGAGTATTGCTTGCTTGGCCTGGAAGAAAAAAAGTGTAGCTATAAGTGCAATTACTGTTTTTTGTTTGTTCTGCTTTATACTACCAATCCTAACATGGGTCTTACTCTACCCGAATAAGTGGTTTTTAAAAAGCTTTAAACAAACTCAGTACTTCTTTTAGGCATTAACACCTAGTTCAAGGGATTCAAATAGATGAGCGCCCTCATGTGGGGAGTAGATGTGCATAATGGAAGCCTACACCCCCACCTGGAAAGAAGGGAGGGAGCAAAAGGTT
>NW_006485443.1:0-578 GCF_000325575.1 Pteropus alecto | reverse complement strand
CCCAAGGGGTGTTCTGGGGTGCTGGGCATCTCTGGGGTGCATGGCCTGAGGCCCCACCCCTATTCGCTTTGCCAGGAGGACTACAACCACATCCACGGGGGCAAGTGGACTGTGAGCAACCTGCGGCTCTACCTGGAGAGCACCCGGGGCAAGGAGGTGACCAACAAGCTGTTCGACGAGATCCACTGGATCATCGTGCAGTCGCTGAAGGCCGTGGCGGTGAGTGTCGGGCACAGAGGCAGCCGAGGGGAAGACAGCCGGCAAGATGCTTCTCGTTCTTTGCTGAAAATTGCCTGTTTCACGGTCTCACCGCCCACTTGTCTGCCAGATGCCGAGGAGATTCAGGGAGGGAGAGGGGCCCACTTCCGGCCAGGTGCTGCCCAGGTCGTGCCAGGAGCCAGGCCCTTTGCGGCAGCCACAGGCCCCGGGAGTGTCCCCGTCATCATTGGCTCTCCTTCTCCCATTAAATCAGTAACAAACGTGTTGGCAGAAGCTGGTGTTTTAGAGGACTGTCAGCAGCCCCCTCATTTTTAGGTTTTTTGCTTCGCTGTTTCACAGACATTTAGGGCCGGAGCCAT
>NW_006485442.1:0-578 GCF_000325575.1 Pteropus alecto | reverse complement strand
AGCGCGCGAGCTGTCACCCACCCTAACGCCCTGTGCGGACGAAAGGTCCCAGTCACCTGACTCACCTGTTCCCATTTCTTCCTCTTCCCTCACCCGCCCCAAAGCACGGGATGAGCCCTCCGTCCCCAGACCATCCGAGTGCTGGGCTCGTGTTCTCCAGCAAGGTCCCCTCCCTGCTGTGGGTCCACAGACTGCCCTGGGACTTTCGGGGGAGGGGGTGACACGACTCAGGGATGCCCTCAGCGCCGATGTTTCTGTCTCATACCTGGTTCTTTTCGGACATCAGGAAGTCCAGTTTGCCCCCAGGGAGGCCCAGCTCTATGAAGGTCTTTACCAGCCGGAGGTCTGCACTGTTGCCTACAAATGACAGATAAGCCGCCACACACCCGCAGTTAATCGTGTAAAAGTCGGCACCTTAGGGGTTCGCTTCCCTCCTCCTCACATCCCCCCACTTCCCGTTTTCCATTAAGCAGGTAATAAAAACAAGTCAAACAAGCGGAACCCATGGGTCCCATACAGGCCCCCGACACACAGACACATGCACGCACGCACACACACATGCGCATACACACATGCGC
>NW_006485441.1:0-578 GCF_000325575.1 Pteropus alecto | reverse complement strand
GCTGACTGCAGGGTGGGGCTGTCTGATTAAGCAGCTCGGAGCAGGAGCAAGACCCCTCTCCCCACCTCCCGCCCCTGCTGCTCAGCTCTCTATCCACTGCCTAGTCTAGTGCCAGCAGGAAAAACACAGACAAATGTTTTCCAGTGAATGAAAGCTATTTGGACACTACGGCTGACCTGTAATAAGAGGAGTAGAAAACTCTTAGACTAATCTTTGCCATATGATGCCCTAAAATTGGAGTCTATTTTGATATTAAGGAAAATCAAAGCACGGTCACACCCAGACAAAGGGAGGCTTCTGCACTGCACTAGCCTAACTTGTCTCAGAAGTCAAGGAATTGAAATTCTGGGACTGTAGGTCGTTTGCCTGGGGGATCGTCTAGTATATTTGAGAAGAAAAGACCAGGAACATAATCCCTTGATCCTTTACTATCTGCATCTTACCTGCCTGCGTAAAAACGGGAAATCCATCACAGAGGCGGAAGGCAGACCCACTGTCCGTACATAGCGCAGGAGGTTGCAGAGGGCATAAAGGAGTAACTTCACCACAGTAATCTACATAAGAAAAGTCGAACCGGA
>NW_006485440.1:0-578 GCF_000325575.1 Pteropus alecto | reverse complement strand
TCCTCACGAGCAGCAAGACACACGATGCTCCCTCGCCCTTCCTCACCCTCTGTGCTTCTTGTGGGAAATTGTAATTTCATTCCCTTTTTGCACTACATTAGTCATAATTTTAATTGGAAAAACAATATCTTGTTTTCTTAACTATTCTTCCTTATCTTAACTTCTTGTAAAGGAAAGCTTTTCTTGGCAAGTTTAATTTGGATAGTTTAAGACAACAGAATTTGTTTGAGGACATTGCCGGCTGAAATAGTATCCTAATGGGGACAGCAGATAATAAGCCAGCCCCTAGGGAAACATGGCGAGGTGATGACAAGCTTATGCAGTGGAGGTGAATCGGGCAATGTGGTCACAGGAGCCAGCGAAGCTCCTGTACTTGGCCGGTGACACTTGGCTTCTCCCAGGAGGTGACATTTAAACTGGGAGCTGATTGAGAAGTTAAGAGCTGGCCTTGCGTGAGGAGGGAACAGAGAAGGTGCCAGAGGCAGGAGTGGTCAGCTGTGGTTGGTGCCCCCGTGTGGTCAGGCGAGGTCAGGACAGAGGTGTGACCATCAGAGTTCCGATGGAGGCCACTGAAGTTG
>NW_006485439.1:0-578 GCF_000325575.1 Pteropus alecto | reverse complement strand
GAAGGATGCATTCCTAACTCGGCTTTTAATGGAGAAGATTTTCTGGAAGCAGCAGGTGGTACGAAAAGTGCAGCTGTAAAGTTAGAAGGTAATCTTGGTGAGGACCAGATTGGTTCTGAGGCCTAGGAAGGGGCATCCTCATAAAATCAACCTCCTACAACTATAAACCTCAGATGGTGGAGCCTGAGGCCACCCAGAGGGTTGAGAGGAGCTGAAATGTGCTCTCATTCACAAAAGTAGTGGCTGCCAGCTTTTATCCACAATCCCATAAGAACTGCAATTGTTTTACTGATCCAAAATGCTTTGTACTTCAGCAGATGGCTTGAAGAATTCAGTATCTTCCCATTTTTTACTTTAAGGTCAAAGGGATACTAGTCAAAGCTAAAGCTACAATCTCAATGTCATTGTTTAAATGAATTCACCAAGACTATAATTGTAGAATCTTTTTAGAGGCAATTTAACTTGTTAGTTTCCTACAGAGGTATAGTGTGCTAATAATTGAGACAAATAATGACACTAAAGACGATTTAGGGATCTGCCTTCTTGGAGTACATATTTTTTAAAGAAAGATTTTTTTT
>NW_006485438.1:0-578 GCF_000325575.1 Pteropus alecto | reverse complement strand
CCACCTTTACAAACAATATATATCTATATATATATCAATATATATCTATATTTATATACCTTAATATCTATCTCCAGTTCCACTTCCCTCTTGTCCTCCTGCAGAGGTAGGATGAGAGATCTCACATATAAGTGATATGACCTTGAATTTGATGTGTATACTTCTGTCCATTTAAAAAATAATGTCCATGAATAATATAGGACAAGGTTTGCAAATTTTTCTGTAAGGATTGGTAATAAATGTTTTAGGCTTTGCAGCTTCTACAGTCTTTGTCACGACTGTTCATTTCTGCTCTTGTAGCAAAGACAGCTTGCCTGTAGACAATATGTAAGAGAATAGGCTTCTCTATTTTCCAATAAAACTTTATAGACACAGAAATTTGAGTTTCGTATAATTTTCATGTGTCATTAAATATCAATCATTAAAAAATGTTTTCTAACCATTTGAAAATGTAAACACTAATCAGCATAAAGGCCATACTAAAGCAGGTGTGGGTCAGATTTATCTGTAGTTTGCCAACAACTGATTATTATTGAGTATTCTTTTGTGTTTTCTTTTTACCTAAGTGTGTATGTAGC
>NW_006485437.1:0-578 GCF_000325575.1 Pteropus alecto | reverse complement strand
TTTTTTAGTATAGTCCCAGAATTTAGTATATTCACAGAAAGATGTGCAACCATTAGCACAGTCCAATTTTAGAACATTTTCATCACCCCAAAGAAGAAACACAATATCCATTAGCAGTCACTCCCTGTATCCCCCACCCTCCCTCCCAGCCCTAAACAACCACTAGTGTACTGTCTCTATAGGTTTGCCTATTCTGGGCATTGTATATGAAAAGAACCATATAAACAATATTTTGAGACAGGCTGCTTTCATTTAGCATGTTTTCAAGGGTCATCCATGCTATAGTATGTATCAGTACTTCATTTCTTTTTATGAACATAATATTCCAGTGTATGGGTATACATACCACATTTTATTTATTCATCAATTGATACACATTTGAGTTGTTTCCATTTTTTGACTAATATGAATAATGCTCTGTGAACATTTGTGTACAAGGTTTTGTGTTGGATTGTTTTCATTTCTGTTGGTTTTATAGCTACAAGCCCACACTGGTTCTTACTCGTGAGACTTAGAGTGTCTCTGGGTTTGAAATGTAGTAGAATTTTTAACAGCTTTATTGAGATGTAATTCACATA
>NW_006485436.1:0-579 GCF_000325575.1 Pteropus alecto | reverse complement strand
GTCTGCGGGTGGTGACACTCGGGCAGGGCCTGTCACGACTGCATAAACGCTTATCTACACGCACAGCGAGCGCCGTCCTAGCGTGTGGCACCCCTGCCACGGCGCCGAGTCCTGGCGGAGGGACTCTGCGTCACCACGTACATGACGTCACCAGCTTCTCGGCAAAGCCAAGTGTGTCCCCTAAACGACTCCCCGTGTCCTGATTGGCTTCAGAGAGGAGGCGGAGCTCTCCCCAGCTCAGTGAGGAGGAGGCAGGAAGGAGCCTGGGGCGCAGGCCGCACCCCCTCCCGGCGAGGTCTCACCTCACGGCCCGGCTGCCTATGCCCTACCAGGCCCCACTGGTCCAGGGCAGGTGCGGGCCGCACAGGACAGTGACCAGTGAGCGAGGAAACCAGTGACTCTCACCTTGGGGACACCTGCTAGGCCAGCACTGGAACCTGAAAATGACCTCCACGAGCTCTCCCCCTTTCAAGGGGTCCCTCCTAACCCCTGTGTCAGCTCCGTGTGGAAAATGTCAGAAAAAGCCTGAAATGCACACATCGTCCCTGTGAGAGACTCGATCTCTAACTTAGGGGGGCT